>NW_027603522.1:0-13630 GCF_053455715.1 Rhinoraja longicauda
ATTTAAAACCGAGCTGATCTCTCATTGGTGCACGGGTGCCATTGTGACATCACGCGCTGAAGCCCCTTCAAGAAAAGGGTTAGAAATGAAAATTAAACTTTAATATCTCTCTAGCTTTAAAAAGGCAGCTTCAATTTGAACGAAAGTACTTACAATAGTTGCCCATGTTAATGGTGAATATGGCGGTACAAAAATCGTAGCGCTTTGGTGTACCGTCAGGGAGGAGTAGGGTTTGTAAGTTATGGACAGAAACTCTTCGGAATCTTTGCGTACATACACATATACATACGGAATGTTGGACCGCAGAGTTTTAGTAGTATATAGATAGATAGACTAGACCGAGTGGGCCCGTTGGGCCCGTCCTCGTAGGGTTTCCATTGTAACCGGGAGGATGGGAGGGAGGAAGTGGGAGGGAGGGGGGGAGGGGGAGGGTGGAGTGGAGGGGGGAGGGGAGGGGGAAGGAGGGGAGGGGGATGGGGGAGGGAGAGGGGAGGGAGGGGGGTGCGGGGAGGGTCTATTTTACTTTAAAATAAACAGCGTTCTTTGTTGAAAAGGAAATAAACTTATCTATAGAGCATCAGCTTTTTAAAATAAATAAAATCAAACTTAATGAAAATCACATTCCTCATTTTAAATAAATGTCTTTGTTATAAATGAAATCAAACAGCGGGAGAGGCGACGGCGACTACACCTCCCGGCGGTCAGCGCTGCTGGGACGGGAGGGAGGGAGGGATGAGGGAGGGAGGAGAGTGGGGAGGGAGGGGTACCCTCCCCTTTTCCCAGTACTCTTCTTTCCCAAACCACCAAGCCCCCTGTTGTCCCCCTCCCCAGTCCCCATTCTCAGACCCCCCCATTCTCTCTCCCCCAGATACACTCTTACTCCCCCCCCCTTTCCCCAGCACACCCCTTTCCCCGTTGGGCCCGTCCTCGTAGGGTTTCCATTGTAACCATGAGGCAGGGAGGGAGGGGGGAGGGAGGGAAGAGGGAGGTGTGGAGGGAGGAGGGGAGGGGGAGGGAGGGGAGGAGGGAAGGGGGGGGAGGTGGAGGGAGGGGGGAGGGAGAGGGGGAGGGGTGGGGGGAAGGGGTGAGGGTGGAAGGGGGAGGGAGGGGGACCTCCCCTTTTCCCCAGTACCCCTCTTTCCCCGTTGTGCCCGTCCTCGTAAGGTTTCCATTGTAACCGGGAGGGGAGGGGGGGGGAGGGAAGGGAGGAGGGAGGTGTGGAGGGGGGAGGGGAGGGGGAGGGGGGAAGGGGGCAAGGGGGAGGGAGAGGGGAGGGAGGGGGTAGGGAGGGGGGAAGGGGGGAGGGAGGGGGACCACCCGTTTTCCCAGTACCCCTCTTTCCCCGTTGGGCCCGTCGTCGTAGGGTTTCCATTGTAACCGGGAGGAGGGGAGGTAGGGAAGGGGGAGGGAGGGAGGAGGGAGGTGTGGAGGGAGGAAGGGAGGGGGAGGGAGGAGGGGAGGGGGAGGGAGGGGGAAGGGGGAGGAGGGAGAGGGGAGGGAGGGGGGTAGGGGGGAGGGAGGAGGGAGGTGTGGAGGGAGGAGGGGAGGGGGAGGGAGGGGGGAGGGGAGGGGGGAGGGAGAGGGGGAGGGGGAGGGAGGGAGCGTGTAAGGGGGAGGGAGGGGGACCTCCCCTTTTCCCAGTACCCCTCTTTCCCCGTTGGGCCCGTCCTCGTAGGGTTTCCATTGTAACCGGGAGGAGGGGAGGGAGGGAAGGGGAGGGAGGGAGGTGTGGAGGGAGGAGGGGAGGGGAGGGAGGGGGTAGGGGGGAGGGGGAGGGAGGGGAGGGGGAAGGGAGGGGGACCTCCCCTTTTCCCAGTACCCCTCTTTCCCCGATGGGCCCGTCCTCGTAGGGTTTCAATTGTAACCGGGAGGGGGGAGGGAGGGTGGAAGGAGGGGGGAGAGGGATGGAAGGGTGGAGGGAGGGGGGAGGGATTGGGGAGGGAGGGATGGAGGGAAGGAGGGAGGGGGGGAGTTAGGGGGAGGGGGAGGGGGGAGGGAGTTGGGGAGGGAGGGGGAGGAGGGGGAGGGAGTGCGGATGGAGGTGGGAAGGAAGGGGTTGAGGGGGGGAAGGGGGACCTCCCCCTTTTCCCAGTACCCCTCTTTCCCCGTTGGGGCCCGTCCCCGTAGGGTTTCCATTGTAACCGGGAGGGGGGAGGGAGGGTGGAAGGAGGGGGGAGGGGGAGAGGGATGGAAGGGTGGAGGGAGTTGGGAGGGAGTGGGGGAGGGTGGGATGGAGGGAAGGAGGGAGGGGGGGAGTTAGGGGCTGAGTGGTGATGGAGGTTGGGATTGAGGGGGGAGGGAGGGGGGGAGGGAGTGGGGATGGAGGTGGGAAGGAGGGGGGAGGAAGGGGTTGAGAGGTGAAGTGGGACCTCCCCTTTTCCCAGTACCCCTCTTTCCCCGTTGGGCCCGTCCTCGTAGGGTTTCCATTGTAACCGGGAGGAGGGGAGGGAGGGAGGAGGGAGGTGTGGAGGGAGGAGGGGAGGGGGAGGGAGAGGGTTATGGGGGAGGGGGGAGGGGGGAGGGGAGGGAGGGGGACCTCCCCTTTTCCCAGTACCCCTCTTTCCCCGTTGGGCCCGTCCCCGTAGGGTTTCCTTTGTAACCAGAAGGGGGGAGGGAGGGTGGAAGGAGGGGGGAGGGGGAGAGGGATGGAAGGGTGGAGGGAGGGGGGGAGGGATGGAGGAAGGAGGGAGGGGGGGGAGTTAGGGGAGGAGGGGTGAGGGAGGTGGGGAGGGAGTTGGGGAGGAGGGGGGGAGGGGAGTGGGGATGGAGGTGGGAAGGAGTGGGGAGGAAGGGGTTTGAGGGGGGAAGGGGGGGGAGGGAGGGAATAGGGGCCCCATGCTGATCTGTGTATGTTAAGTGACTTGCACACTTTAAAAAACTGGCAGTTGCCTTTCGCAACAATGTTGCAACAATCTCACACAAGCATTGTGACGTCACAAGCTGAAGATGTAAATTTAAAACCGAGCTGATCTCTCATTGGTGCACGGGTGCCATTGTGACATCACGCGCTGAAGCCCCTTCAAGAAAAGGGTTAGAAATGAAATTTAAACTTTAATATCTCTCTAGCTTTAAAAAGGTAGCTTCAATTTGAACGAAAGTACTTACAATAGTTGCCCATGTTAATGGTGAATATGGCGGTACAAAAATCGTAGCGCTTTGGTGTACCGTCTGGGAGGAGTAGGGTTTGTAAGTTATGGACAGAAACTCTTCGGAATCTTTGCGTACATACACATATACATCCATACATACGGAATGTTGGACCGCAGAGTTTTAGTAGTATACTAGACCGAGTGGGCCCGTTGGGCCCGTCCTCGTAGGGTTTCCATTGTAACCGGGAGGGGAGGAAAGGGGGAGGGTTGGGGGAGGGAAGGGGGAGGGAGGAGGGGAGGGGAGGGGGGGAGGGGAGGGGGGAGGGAGAGGGGAGGGAGGGGGGTAGGGGGGAGGGAGGGGGAGAGGGGGGGATGGGAGGGGGAGGGGAGGGGGGAAGGGAGGAGGAAAGGGGGGAGGGAGAGGGGAGGGAGGTGGGTAGGGGGGAGGGAGGGGGACCTCCCCTTTTCCCAGTACCCCTCTTTCCCCGTTGGGCCCGTCCTCGTAGGGTTTCCATTGTAACCGGGAGGAGGGGAGGGCGGGGAAGGGGGAGGGAGGGAGGAGGGAGGTGTGGAGGGAGGGGAGGGAGGGGAGGGAGGGGGGAGGGGAGGGAGGGGGGTAGGGGGGAGGGAAGGGGGGAGGGAGGGGGACTCCCCTTTTCCCAGTACTCCTCTTTCCCCGTTGGGCCGGTCCTCGTAGGGTTTCAATTGTAACCGGGAGGGGGGGAGGGAGGGTGGAAGGAGGGGGGAGAGGGATGGAAGGGAGGGGGGGAGGGATTGGGGAGGGAGGGAAGGAGGGAGGGGGGGAGTTAGGGGGGAGGGGGGGAGGGAGTTGGGGAGGGAGGGGGAGGAGGGGGGGGGAGGGAGTGGGGATGGAGGTGGGAAGGAGGGGGGATGAAGGGGTTGAGGGGGGAAGGGGGACCTCCCCTTTTCCCAGTACCCCTCTTTCCCGTTGGGCCCGTCCTCATAGGGTTTCCATTGTAACCGGGAGGGGGGAGGGAGGGAGGTGTGGAGGGAGGAGGGGAGGGGGAGGGAGGGGGGAGGGGAGGGGGGAAGGGGAGGGGGGAAGGGGGGAGGGAGTAGGGGGGAGGGGAGGGAGGGGGATCTCCCCTTTTCCCAGTACCCCTCTTTCCCCGTTGGGCCCGTCCCTGTAGGGTTTCCATTGTAACCGGGAAACACTTGCCCCGGTGGCCCACGAGCATAGGGGCCCAATGCTGATCTGTGTATGTTAAGTGACTTGCAATTAAAAAAAATACTTTAAAAAAAGATAAGTGCTTTTTAAGTGCTTGTTTTGAAACATTCGCGGTCACATAGTGCTTCTCACTGCGATCTGTTAGTGGTGCTTTTCGAAACAATGTAGCACCCATCTCAAACAAGCATTGGGAGGATGGGAGGGAGGGAAGGGGAGGGAGGGAGGAGAGAGGTGTGGAGGGATGGGGGAAGGGGAGGGGGGAACGGGGGGAAGGGGGAGGGAGAGGAGAGGGAGGGGGGATGGGATGGGGGAAGGGGGGAGGGAGGGGGACCTCCCCTTTTCCCAGTACCCCTCTTTCCCCGTTGGGCCCGTCCTCGTAGGGTTTCCATTGTAACCGGGAGGAGGGGAGGGAGGGAGGAGGGAGGTGTGGAGGGAGGAGGGGAGGGGGAAGGGGGAGGGAGAGGGTTAGGGGGGAGGGGGAGGGGAGGGGAGGGAGGGGGACCTCCCCTTTTCCCAGTACCCCTCTTTCCCCGTTGGGCCCGTCCCCGTAGGGTTTCCTTTGTAACCAGAAGGGGGGAGGGAGGGTGGAAGGAGGGGGGAGGGGGAGAGGGATGGAAGGGTGGAGGGAGGGGGGGAGGGATGGAGGGAAGGAGGGAGGGGGGGGGAGTTAGGGGAGGAGGGGTGAGGGAGGTGGGGAGGGAGTTGGGGAGGAGGGGGGGAGGGAGTGGGGATGGAGGTGGGAAGGAGTGGGGAGGAAGGGGTTGAGGGGGGAAGGGGGGGGAGGGAGGGAATAGGGGCCCCATGCTGATCTGTGTATGTTAAGTGACTTGCACAACTTTAAAAAACTGGCAGTTGCCTTTCGCAACAATGTTGCAACAATCTCACACAAGCATTGTGACGTCACAAGCTGAAGATGTAAATTTAAAACCGAGCTGATCTCTCATTGGTGCACGGGTGCCATTGTGACATCACGCGCTGAAGCCCCTTCAAGAAAAGGGTTAGAAATGAAAATTAAACTTTAATATCTCTCTAGCTTTAAAAAGGCAGCTTCAATTTGAACGAAAGTACTTACAATAGTTGCCCATGTTAATGGTGAATATGGCGGTACAAAAATCGTAGCGCTTTGGTGTACCGTCAGGGAGGAGTAGGGTTTGTAAGTTATGGACAGAAACTCTTCGGAATCTTTGCGTACATACACATATACATACGGAATGTTGGACCGCAGAGTTTTAGTAGTATACTAGACCGAGTGGGCCCGTTGGGCCCGTCCTCGTAGGGTTTCCATTGTAACCGGGAGGGGAGGAAAGGGGGAGGGTTAGGGGAGGGAAGGGGGAGGGAGGAGGGGAGGGAGGGGAGGGGGGAGGGGGGAAGGGGGGAGGGAGAGGGGAGGGAGGGGGGTAGGGGGGAGGGAGGGGGGAGAGGGGGGGATGGGAGGGGGGAGGGGGGAAGGGAGGAGGGAAGGGGGGAGGGAGAGGGGAGGGAGGTGGGTAGGGGGGAGGGAGGGAGGGGGACCTCCCCTTTTCCCAGTACCCCTCTTTCCCCGTTGGGCCCGTCCTCGTAGGGTTTCCATTGTAACCGGGAGGACGGGAGGGCGGGAAGGGGGAGGGAGGGAGGAGGGAGGTGTGGAGGGAGGAGGGGAGGGGAGGGAGGGGGGAGGGGAGGGAGGGGGGTAGGGGGGAGGGGGGAGGGAGAGGGGAGGGGGGAGGGGAGCGGGAAGGGGGGAGGGAGGGGGACCTCCCCTTTTCCCAGTACTCCTCTTTCCCCGTTGGGCCCGTCCTCGTAGGGTTTCCATTGTAACCGGGAGGGGGGAGGGAGGGAGGAGGGAGGTGTGGAGGGAGGAGGGGAGGGTGAGGGAGGGGAGGGGGAGGGGGGAAGAGGGGTAGGGGGGAGGGGAGGGAGGAGGGGAGGGAGGGGGAACTCCCCTTTTCCCAGTACCCCTCTTTCACCGTTGGGCCCGTCCCCGTAGGGTTTCCATTGTAACCGGGAGGGGGGGGAGGGAGGGTGGAAGGAGGGGGAGAGGGGTGGAAGGGTGGAGGGAGGGGGGGAGGGAGTGGGGGAGGGTCGGATGGAGGGAAGGAGGGAGGGGTGAGTTAGGGGCTGAGTGGTGATGGAGGTTGGGATTGAGGGGGGGAGAGAGTCGGGATGGAGGTGGGAAGGAGGGGGGAGGAAGAGGTTGAGGGGGAAGTGGGACCTCCCCTTTTCCCAGTACCCCTCTTTCCCCCACCACCAAGCCCCCACCGCAACGACCCCTGTTGTCCCCCTACCCAGTCCCCATTCTCAGACCCCCCCCCCATTCTCTTGGAATAAAAAAAAATACTTTTTAAAAAAAAGTGCTTTTTAATTGCTTGTTTTGAAACATTCGCGGTTAAGTGCTTTTTAAAAAAACATTCGCGGTTAAGTGCTGGTTTTGAAACATTCGCGGCTACTTAGTGCTTCTGTCAGTTGCTTTTCGAGGGAGGGAGTAGGGAGGTGTGGAGGGGGGAGGGGAGGGGGAGGGGAGGGGGAGGGGAGGGGGGAAGGGAGGAGGGAGAGGGGAGGGAAGGGGGTAGGGGGGAGGGGTAGGGAGGGGGGAGGGGGGAAGGGGAGGGAGGGGGGAAGGGGAGGGGGAGGGAGGGGGGGAGGGAGAAGGGAGGGAGGGGGGAGGGAGGGGAACCTCCCATTTTCCCAGTACCCCTCTTTCACCATTGGGCCCCGTCCTCGTAGGGTTTCCATTGTAACCGGGAGGAGGGGAGGGAGGGAAGGGGGAGGGAGGGAGGGAGGAGGGAGGTGTGGAGGGAGGAGGGGAGGGGGAGGGGAGGGGGGGAGGGGGGAAGGGGGGAGGAGGGAGGGAGAGGGGGAGGGAGGGGGGGAGGTAAGGGGGAGAGGGGGGAAGGGGGAGGGAGGGGGATCTCCCCTTTTCCCAGTACCCCTCTTTCCCCGTTGGGCCCGTCCTCGTAGGGTTTCCATTGTAACCGTGAGGAGGGGAGGGAGGGAAGGGGGAGGGAGGGAGGAGGGAGGGGTGGAGGGAGGAGGGGGAGGGGAGGGAGGGGGAGGGGAGGGAGGGGGGAGGGGGAGGGAGGGGAAGGGGGGAGGGGAGGGGGAAGGGGGTAGTGAGGGGGACCTCCCCTTTTCCCAGTACCCCTCTTTCCCCGTTGGGCCCGTCCTCGTAGGGTTTCAATTGTAACCGGGAGGGGGGGAGAGAGGGTGGAAGGAGGGGGGAGGGGGAGAGGGGATGGAAGGGTGGAGGGAGGGGGAGGGATTGGGGGAGGGAGGGATGGAGGGAAGGAGGGAGGGGGGAGTTAGGGGGGAGGGAGTTGGGGAGGAGGGGGGGAGGGAGTGGGGATGGAGGTGGGAAGGAGGGGGGATGAAGGGGTTGAGGGGGGAAGGGGGACCTCCCCTTTTCCCAGTACCCCTCTTTCCCCGTTGGGCCCGTCCCCGTAGGGTTTCCATTGTAACCGGGAGGGGGGAGGGAGGGTGGAAGGAGGGGGGAGGGGGAGAGGGATGGAATGGTGGAGGGAGGGGGGAGGGAGTGGGGGAGGGTGGGATGGAGGGAAGGAGGGAGCGGGGGAGTTAGGGGCTGAGTGGTGATGGAGGTTGGGATTGAGGGGGGGAGGGAGGGGGGAGGGAGTGGGGATTGAGGTGGGAAGGAGGGGGGAGGAAGGGGTTGAGGGGGGAAGTGGGACCTCCCCTTTTCCCAGTACCCCTCTTTCCCCGTTGGGCCCGTCCCCGTATAGTTTCCATTGTAACCGGGAGGGGGGGAGGGAGGGTGGAAGGAGGGGGAGGGGGAGAGGGATGGAATGGTGGAGGGAGGGGGGAGGGAGTGGGGGAGGGTGGGATGGAGGGAAGGAGGGAGGGGGGGAGTTAGGGGCTGAGTGGTGATGGAGGTTGGGATTGAGGGGGGAGGGAGGGGGGGAGGGAGTGGGGATGGAGGTGGGAAGGAGTGGGGAGGAAGGGGTTGAGGGGAGAAGGGGGGGGGGAGGGAGGGAATAGGGGCCCCATGCTGATCTGTGTATGTTAAGTGACTTGCACAACTTTAAAAAACTGGCAGTTGCCTTTCGCAACAATGTTGCAACAATCTCACACAAGCATTGTGACGTCACAAGCTGAAGATGTAAATTTAAAACCGAGCTGATCTCTGATTGGTGCACGGGTGCCATTGTGACATCACGCGCTGAAGCCCCTTCAAGAAAAGGGTTAGAAATGAAAATTTAAACTTTAATATCTCTCTAGCTTTAAAAAGGTAACTTCAATTTGAACGAAAGTACTTACAATAGTTGCCCACGTTAATGGTGAATATGGCGGTACAAAAATCGTAGCGCTTTGGTGTACCTTCAGGGAGGAGTAGGGTTTGTAAGTTATGGACAGAAATTCTTCGGAATCTTCCGTACATACACATATACATACATACATACGGAATGTTGGACCGCAGAGTTTTAGTAGTATATAGACTAGACCGAGTGGGCCCGTTGGGCCCGTCCTCGTAGGGTTTCCATTGTAAACCGGGAGGGGAGGAAAGGGGGAGGGTTGGGGGAGGGAAGGGGGAGGGAGGAGGGGAGGGAGGGGGGAGGGGAGGGGGGGGAGGGAGAGGGGAGGGGAGGGGGGAGGGAGAGGGGAGGGAGGGGGGTAGGGGGGAGGGAGGGGGGAGAGAGGGGGATGGGAGGGGGGAGGGGAGGGGGGGAAGGGAGGAGAGAAGGGGGGGAGGGAGAGGGGAGGGAGGTGGGTAGGGGGGAGGGGAGGGAGGGGGACCTCCCCTTTTCCCAGTACCCCTCTTCCCCGTTGGGCCCGTCCTCGTAGGGTTTCCATTGTAACCTGGAGGAGGGGAGGGCGGGAAGGGGGAGGGAGGGAGGAGGGAGGTGTGGAGGGAGGAGGCGAGGGGAGGGAGGGGGGAGGGGAGGGAGGGGGGTAGGGGGAGGGGGGAGGGAGTGGGGAGGGGGGAGGGGAAGGGGGGAGGGAGGGGGACCTCCCCTTTTCCCAGTACTCCTCTTTCCCCGTTGGGCCCGTCCTCGTAGGGTTTCAATTGTAACCGGGAGGGGGGGAGGGAGGGTGGAAGGAGGGGGGAGAGGGATGGAAGGGTGGAGGGAGGGGGGGAGGGTTTGGGGAGGGAGGGGGGAGGGTTTGGGGAGGGAGGGATGGAGAGAAGGAGGGAGGGGGGAGTTAGGGGGGAGGGGGGAGGGAGGGGGGAGGGAGTTGGGGAGGGAGGGGGGGATGGAGGTGGGAAGGAGGGGGGATAAAGGGGTTGAGGGGGGAAGGGGGACCTCCCCTTTTCCCAGTACCCCTCTTTCCCCGTTGGGCCCGTCCTCATAGGGTTTCCATTGTAACCGGGAGGGGGGGGAGGGAGGGAGGAGGGAGGTGTGGAGGGAGGAGGGGAGAGGGAGGGAGGGGGAGGGGAGGGGGAAGGGGAGGGGGGAAGGGGGGAGGGGGTAGGGGAGGGGGTAGGGGGGAGGGGAGGGGGGAGGGAGGGGGATCTCCCCTTTTCCCAGTACCCCTCTTTCCCCGTTGGGCCCATCCCCGTAGGGTTTCCATTGTAACCGGGAGGGGGGGAGGGAGGGTGGAAGGAGGGGGGAGGGGAGAGGGATGGAAGGGTGGAGGGAGGGGGGAGGGAGTGGGGGGAGGGTGGGATGGAGGGAAGGAGGGAGTTAGGGGCTGAGTGGTGATGGAGGTTGGGATTGAGGGGGGAGGGAGGGGGGGGAGCGAGTGGGGATGGAGGTGGGAAGGAGGGGGGAGGAAGGGGTTGAGGGGGGAAGTGGAACCTCCCCTTTTCCCAGTACTCCTCTTTCCCCCACCACCAAGCCCCCTCCGCAACGACCCCTGTTGTCCCCCCTCCCCAGTCCCCGATTCTCAGACCCCCCCCCCATTCTCTCTCTCCCCCAGACACACTCTCAGTGCTTTTTTCGAAACACTTGCCCCGGTGGCCCACGAGCATAGGGGCCCAATGCTGATCTGTGTATGTTAAGTGACTTGCAATAAAAAAAAATACTTTAAAAAAAAGATAAGTGCTTTTTAAGTGCTTGTTTTGAAACATTCGCGGTCACATAGTGCTTCTCACTGCGATCTGTTAGTGGTGCTTTTCGAAACAATGTAGCACCCATCTCAAACAAGCATTGGGAGGATGGGAGGGGAGGGAAGGGGAGGGAGGGAGGAGAGAGGTGTGGAGGGAGGGGGGGAAGGGGAGGGGGGAAAGGGGGAAGGGGAGGGAGAGGGGGAGGGAGGGGGGATGGGATGGGGGAAGGGGGGAGGGGAGGGGGACCTCCCCTTTTCCCAGTACCCCTCTTTCCCCGTTGGGCCCGTCCTCGTAGGGTTTCCATTGTAACCGGGAGGAGGGGAGGGAGGGAGGAGGGAGGTGTGGAGGGAGGAGGGGAGGGGGAGGGGAGGGGGGAAGGGGGAGGGAGAGGGTTAGGGGGGAGGGGGAGGGGGGAGGGGAGGGGGGAAGGGGAGGGAGGGGGGACCTCCCCTTTTCCCAGTACCCCTCTTTCCCCGTTGGGCCCGTCCCCATAGGGTTTCCTTTGTGACCAGAAGGGGGGGAGGGAGGGTGGAAGGAGGGGGGAGGGGGAGAGTGATGGAAGGGTGGAGGGAGGGGGGGGGAGGATGGAGGGAAGGAGGGAGGGGGGGGGAGTTAGGGGAGGAGGGGTGAGGGAGGTGGGGAGGGAGTTGGGGAGGGGGGGAGGGAGTGGGGATGGAGGTGGGAAGGAGTGGGGAGGAAGGGGTTGAGGGGGGAAGGGGGGAGGGAGGGAATAGGGGCCCCATGCTGACCTGTGTATGTTAAGTGACTTGCACAACTTTAAAAAACTGGCAGTTGCTTTTCGCAACAATGTTGCAACAATCTCACACAAGCATTGTGACGTCACAAGCTGAAGATGTAAATTAAAACCGAGCTGATCTCTCATTGGTGCACGGGTGCCATTGTGACATCACGCGCTGAAGCCCCTTCAAGAAAAGGGTTAGAAATGAAAATTTAAACTTTAATATCTCTCTAGCTTTAAAAAGGTAGCTTCAATTTGAACGAAAGTACTTACAATAGTTGCCCAGGTTAATGGTGAATATGGCGGTACAAAAATCGTAGCTCTTTGGTGTACCTTCAGGGAGGAGTAGGGTTTGTAAGTTATGGACAGAAACTCTTCGGAATCTTCCGTACATACACATATACATACATACATACGGAATGTTGGACCGCAGAGTTTTAGTAGTATATAGATAGATAGATAGATAGACTAGACCGAGTGGGCCCGTTGGGCCCGTCCTCGTAGGGTTTCCATTGTAACCGGGAGGGGAGGAAAGGGGGAGGGTTGGGGGAGGGAAGGGGGAGGGAGGAGGGGAGGGAGGGGGGAGGGGGGGGGAGGGAGAGGGGAGGGAGGGGGGTAGGGGGGAGGGAGGGGGGAGAGGGGGGATGGGAGGGGGGAGGGGTGAAGGGAGGAGGGAAGGGGGGAGGGAGAGGGGAGGGAGGTGGGTAGGGGGGAGGGAGGGAGGGGGGGAGGGAGGGTGGAAGGAGGGGGGAGAGGGATGGAAGGGTGGAGGGAGGGGGGGAGGGATTGGGGAGGGAGGGATGGAGGGAAGGAGGGAGGGGGGAGTTAGGGGGGAGGGGGGAGGGAGGGGGAGGGAGTTGGGGAGGGGGAGGAGGGGGGAGGGAGTGGGGATGGAGGTGGGAAGGAGGGGGGATGAAGGGGTTGAGGGGGGAAGGAGGACCTCCCCTTTTCCCAGTACCCCTCTTTCCCCGTTGAGCCCGTCCTCATAGGGTTTCCATTGTAACCGGGAGGGGGGGAGGGAGGGAGGAGGGAGGTGTGGAGGGAGGAGGGGAGGGGGAGGGAGGGGGGGAGGGGAGGGGGGAAGGGGAGGGGGAAGGGGGGAGGGGGGGAGGGGAGGGAGGGGGATCTCCCCTTTTCCCAGTACCCCTCTTTCCCCGTTGGGCCCGTCCCCGTAGGGTTTCCATTGTAACCGGGAGGGGGGAGGGAGGGTGGAAGGAGGGGGGAGGGGGAGAGGGATGGAAGGGTGGAGGGAGGGGGGAGGGAGTGCGGGAGGGTGGGATGGAGGGAAGGAGGGAGGGGGGGAGTTAGGGGCTGAGTGGTGATGGAGGTTGGGATTGAGAGGGGAGGGAGGGGGGGGAGCGAGTGGGGATGGAGGTGGGAAGGAGGGGGGAGGAAGGGGTTGAGGGGGGAAGTCGAACCTCCCCTTTTCCCAGTACCCCTCTTTCCCCCACCACCAAGCCCCCTCCGCAACGACCCCTGTTGTCCCCCTCCCCATTCCCCATTCTCAGACCCCCCCCCCCCCATTCTCTCTCTCCCCCAGACACACTCTCAGTGCTTTTTTCGAAACACTTGCCCCGGTGGCCCACGAGCATAGGGGCCCAATGCTGATCTGTGTATGTTAAGTGACTTGCACTAAAAAAAAATACTTAAAAAAAAGATAAGTGCTTTTTAAGTGCTTGTTTTGAAACATTCGCGGTCGCATAGTGCTTCTCACTGCGATCTGTTAGTGGTGCTTTTCGAAACAATGTAGCACCCATCTCAAACAAGCATTGGGAGGATGGGAGGGAGGGAAGGGGAGGGAGGGAGGAGAGAGGTGTGGAAGGAGGAGGGGAGGGAGGGGGGAAGGGGAGGGGGGAACGGGGGAAGGGGGAGGGAGAGGGGAGGGAGGGGGGATGGGATGGGGGAAGGGGGGAGGGAGGGGGACCTCCCCTTTTCCCAGTACCCCTCTTTCCCCGTTGGGCCCGTCCTCGTAGGGTTTCCATTGTAACCGGGAGGAGGGGAGGGAGGGAGGAGGGAGGTGTGGAGGGAGGAGGGGAGGGGGGGAGGGGAGGAGGGGGAGGGAGAGGGTTAGGGGGGAGGGGGAGGGGGGAGGGGAGGGGGGAAGGGGAGGGAGGGGGACCTCCCCTTTTCCCAGTACCCCTCTTTCCCCGTTGGGCCCGTCCCCGTAGGGTTTCCTTTGTAACCAGAAGGGGGGGGGAGGGAGGGTGGAAGGAGGGGGGAGGGGGAGAGGGATGGAAGGGTGGAGGGCGGGGGGGAGGGATGGTGGGAAGGAGGGAGGGGGGGAGTTAGGGGAGGAGGGGTGAGGGAGGTGGGGAGGGAGTTGGGGAGGCGGGGGGAGGGAGTGGGGATGGAGGTGGGAAGGAGTGGGGAGGAAGGGGTTGAGGGGGAAGGGGGGGAGGGGGGAAGGGGGGGGAGGGAGGGAATAGGGGCCCCATGCTGATCTGTGTATCTTAAGTGACTTGCACAACTTTAAAAAACTGGCAGTTGCATTTCGCAACAATGTTGCAACTATCCTCACACAAGCATTGTGACGTCACAAGCTGAAGACCTTGAAAAAAAAGGTCAGAAAAAAAATCATGTAAATTTAAAACCGAGCTGATCTCTCATTGGTGCACGGGTGCCATTGTGACATC
>NW_027603523.1:0-13605 GCF_053455715.1 Rhinoraja longicauda
CTAACCCTTTTCTTGAAGGGGCTTCAGCGCGTGATGTCACAATGGCACCCGTGCACCAATGAGAGATCAGCTCGCGATGGACAAGCGGCTGCTATTGGGTGTTTACTACTTTAAATTTACATAATTTTTTTTTCTGACCTTTTTTTTCAAGGTCTTCAGCTTGTGACGTCACAATGCTTGTGTGAGATGGTTGCAACATTGTTGCGAAAAGCAACTGCCAGTTTTTTAAAGTTGTGCGAGTCACTTAACATACACAGATCAGCATGGGGCCCCTATTCCCTCCCTCCCCCCCCCTTCCCCCCTCAACCCCTCCCTCCCCACTCCTTCCCACCTCCACCCCCCCTCCCTCCCCCCCTTCCCCCCTCCCCTTCCCCCCTCCCTCCCCCTCCACCCTCCACACCTCCCTCCCTCCCCCTTCCCTCCCTCCCCTCCTCCCGGTTACAATGGAAACCCTACGAGGACGGGCCCAACGGGGAAAGAGGGGTACTGGGAAAAGGGGAGGTCCCCCTCCCTCCCCTTCCCCCTCCCCTCCCCCCCTAACCCTCTCCCTCCCCCCTCACCCCCCTCCCCCCCCTCCCTCCCCCTCTCCCTCCCCCCTCCCCCCCTTCCCCCCTCCCCTCCCCCCTCCCTCCCCCTCCCCTCCCTCCACACCTCCCTCCTCCCACCCTCCCCTTCCCTCCCTCCCCTCCCTCCCCTCCTCCCGGTTACAATGGAAACCCTACGAGGACGGGCCCAACGGGGAAAGAGGGGTACTGGGAAAAGGGGAGGTCCCCCTCACTCCCCCCTTCCCCATCCCATCCCCCCTCCCTCCCCTCTCCCGCCCCCTTCCCCCCCTCCCCTTCCCCCCTCCCTCCCCTCCTCCCTCCACACCTCCCTCCTCCCTCCCTCCCCTTCCCTCCCTCCCATCCTCCCAATGCTTGTGTGAGATGGTTGCAACATTGTTTCGAAAAGCAACTGACAGAAGCACTAAGTAGCCGCGAATGTTTCAAAACCAGCACTTAACCGCGAATGTTTTTTTAAAAAGCACTTAACCGCGAATGTTTCAAAACAAGCAATTAAAAAGCACTTTTTTTTTTTTAAGTATTTTTTTTTATTCCAAGAGAATGGGGGGGGTCTGAGAATGGGGACTGGGGAGGGGGACAACAGGGGTCGTTGCGGTGGGGGCTTGGTGGTGGGGGAAAGAGGGGTACTGGGAAAAGGGGAGGTCCCACTTCCCCCCTCAACCTATTCCTCCCCCCTCCTTCCCACCTCCATCCCCACTCTCTCCCCCCTCAATCCCAACCTCCATCACCACTCAGCCCCTAACTCACCCGTCACTCCTTCCCTCCATCCGACCCTCCCCCACTCCCTCCCCCCCTCCCTCCACACTTCCACCCCTCTCCCCCTCCCCCCTCCTTCCACCCTCCCTCCCCCCCTCCCGGTTACAATGGAAACCCTACGGGGACGGGCCCAACGGGGAAAGAGGGGTACTGGGAAAAGGGGAGGTCCCCTTCCCTCCCCCCTTCCCCCATCCCATCCCCCCTCCCTCCCCTCTCCCTCCCCCTTCCCCCCGTTCCCCCCTCCCCTTCCCCCCCTCCCTCCACACCTCTCTCCTCCCTCCCTCCCCTTCCCTCCCTCCCATCCTCCCAATGCTTGTTTGAGATGGGTGCTACATTGTTTCGAAAAGCACCACTAACAGATCGCAGTGAGAAGCACTATGTGACCGCGAATGTTTCAAAACAAGCACTTAAAAAGCACTTATCTTTTTTTTAAGTATTTTTTTTTATTGCAAGTCACTTAACATACACAGATCAGCATTGGGCCCCTATGCTCGTGGGCCACCGGGGCAAGTGTTTAGAAAAAAGCACTGAGAGTGTGTCTGGGGGAGAGAGAGAATAGGGGGGGGGGGTCTGAGAATGGGGACTGGGGAGGGGGACAACAGGGGTCGTTGCGGAGGGGGCTTGGTGGTGGGGGAAAAGGGGTACTGGGAAAAGGGGAGGTTCCACTTCCCCCCTCAACCCCTTCCTCCCCCCTCCTTCCCACCTCCATCCCCACTCGCTCCCCCCTCCCTCCCCCTCAATCCCAACCTCCATCACCACTCAGCCCCTAACTCCCCCCCCTCCCTCCTTCCCTCCATCCCACCCTCCCCCACTCCCTCCCCCCTCCCTCCACCCTTCCATCCCTCTCCCCCTCCCCCCTCCTTCCACCCTCCCTCCCCCCCTCCCGGTTACAATGGAAACCCTACGGGGACGGGCCCAACGGGGAAAGAGGGGTACTGGGAAAAGAGGAGATCCCCCTCCCTCCCCTCCCCCCTCCCCTCCCTCTCCCCCCTTCCCCCTCCCCTTCCCCCTCCCCTCCCCCCCTCCCTCCCCCTCCCCTCCTCCCTCCACACCTCCCTCCTCCCTCCCTCCCCCCCTCCCGGTTACAATGGAAACCCTATGAGGACGGGCCCAACGGGGAAAGAGGGGTACTGGGAAAAGGGGAGGTCCCCCTTCCCCCCTCAACCCCTTCATCCCCCCTCCTTCCCACCTCCATCCCCACTCCCTCCCCCCCTCCTCCCCCTCCCTCCCCAACTCCCTCCCCCCTCCCTCCCCCCTAACTCCCCCCTCCCTCCTTCCCTCCATCCCTCCCTCCCCAATCCCTACCCCCCTCCCTCCACCCTTCCATCCCTCTCCCCCCTCCTTGAAACCCTACGAGGACGGGCCCAACGGGGAAAGAGGAGTACTGGGAAAAGGGGAGGTCCCCCTCCCTCCCCCCTCCCCCCTTCCCCCTCCCCTCCCCCCTCCCCTCTCCCTCCCCCTCCCTCCCCCTCCCCCCTTCCCCCCTACCCCCCTCCCTCCCCTCCCCCCTCCCTCCCTCCCCTCCTCCTTCCACACCTCCCTCCTCCCTCCCTCCCCCTTCCCGCCCTCCCCTCCTCCCGGTTACAATGGAAACCCTACGAGGACGGGCCCAACGGGGAAAGAGGGGTACTGGGAAAAGGGGAGGTCCCCCTCCCTCCCTCCCCCCTACCCACCTCCCTCCCCTCTCCCTCCCCCCCTTCCCTCCTCCCTTCCCCCCTCCCCTCCCCCCTCCCATCCCCCCCTCTCCCCCCTCCCTACCCCCCTCCATCCCCTCCTCCCTCCCCCTTCCCTCCCCCAACCCTCCCCCTTTCCTCCCCTCCCGGTTACCATGGAAACCCTACGAGGACGGGCCCAACGGGCCCACTCGGTCTAGTATACTACTAAAACTCTGCGGTCCAACATTCCGTATGTATGGATGTATATGTGTATGTACGGAAGATTCCGAAGTGTCTTTCTTGACGCTTAACTTACAAACCCTACTCCTCCTAGACGGTACACCAAAGCGCTACGATTTTTCTACCGCCGTATTCACCATTAACATGGGCAACTATTGTAAGTACTTTCGTTCAAATTGAAGCTACCTTTTTACAGCTAGAGAGATATTAAAGTATAAATTTTCATTTCTAACCCTTTTCTTGAAGGGGCTTCAGTGCGTGATGTCACAATGGCACCCGTGCACCAATGAGAGATCAGCTCGGTTTTAAATTTACATCTTCAGCTTGTGACGTCACAATGCTTGTGTGAGATTTTTGCAACATTGTTGCGAAAAGCAACTGCCAGTTTTTTAAAGTTGTGCAAGTCACTTAACATACACAGATCAGCATGGGGCCCCTATTCCCTCCCTCCCCCCCTTCCCCCCTCAACCCCTTCCTCCCCACTCCTTCCCACCTCCATCCCCACTCCCTCCCCCCCTCCTCCCCAACTCCCTCCCCACCTCCCTCACCCCTCCTCCCCTAACTCCCCCCCTCCCTCCTTCCCTCCATCCTTCCCCCCCTCCCTCCACCCTTCCATCCCTCTCCCCCTCCCCCCTCCTTCCACCCTCCCTCCCCCCCTTCTGGTTACAAAGGAAACCCTACGGGGACGGGCCCAACGGGGAAAGAGGGGTGCTGGGAAAAGGGGAGGTCCCCCTCCCTCCCCTTCCCCCCTCCCCTCCCCCCTCCCCTCCCCCATAACCCTCTCCCTCCCCCTTCCCCCCTCCCCTCCCCCCTCCCCTCCTCCCTCCACACCTCCCTCCTCCCTCCCTCCCCTCCTCCCGGTTACAATGGAAACCCTACGAGGACGGGCCCAACGGGGAAAGAGGGGTACTGGGAAAAGGGGAGGTCCCCCTCCCTCCCCCCTTCCCCCATCCTTTCCCCCATCCCATCCCCCCTCCCTCCCCTCTCCCTCCCCCTTCCCCCCGTTCCCCCCTCCCCTTCCCGCCCTCCCTCCACACCTCTCTCCTCCCTCCCTCCCCTTCCCTCCCTCCCATCCACCCAATGCTTGTTTGAGATGGGTGCTACATTGTTTCGAAAAGCACCACTAACAGATCGCAGTGAGAAGCACTATGTGACCGCGAATGTTTCAAAACAAGCACTTAAAAAGCACTTATCTTTTTTTAAAGTTTTTTTTTTATTGCAAGTCACTTAACATACACAGATCAGCATTGGGCCCCTATGCTCGTGGGTCACCAGGGCAAGTGTTTCGAAAAAAGCACTGAGAGTGTGTCTGGGGGAGAGAGAGAATGGGGGGGGTCTGATAATGGGGACTGGGGAGGGGGACAACAGGGGTCGTTGCGGAGGGGGATTGGTGGTGGGGGAAAGAGGGGTACTGGGAAAAGGGGAGGTTCCACTTCCCCCCTGAACCCCTTCCTCCCCCCTCCTTCCCACCTCCATCCCCACTCGCTCCCCCCCTCCCTCCCCCCTCAATCCCAACCTCCATCAGCACTCAGCCCCTAACTCCCCCCTCCCTCCTTCCCTCCATCCCACCCTCCCCCACTCCCTCCCCCCTCCCTCCACCCTTCCATCCCTCTCCCCCTCCCCCCTCCTTCCACCCTCCCTCCCCCCTCCCGGTTACAATGGAAACCCTACGGGGACGGGCCCAACGGGGAAAGAGGGGTACTGGGAAAAGGGGAGGTCCCCCTGCATCCCCCTTCCACCCTCCCTCCCTCCCCCTCCCCCCCTACCCCCCTCCCTCCCCCTACTCCCCTCCCTCCCCTCTCCCTTCCCCTCCCCCCATCCCCCCTCCACTCCCCCCACCCTCCCCCTCCCCTCCTCCCTCCACACCTCCCTCCTCCCTCCCTTCCCCTTCCCTCCCTCCCCTCCTCCCGGTTAAAATGGAAACCCTACGAGGACGGGCCCAACGGGGAAAGAGGGGTACTGGGAAAAGGGGAGGTCCCCCTCCCTCACCCTTCCCCCCTCCCTCCCCCCCTTCCCCTCCTCCCCTCCTCCCTTCACACCTCCCTCCTCCCTCCCTCCCCTTCCCTACCTCCCCTCCACCCGGTTACAATGGAAACCCTACGAGGACGGGCCCAACGGGGAAAGAGGGGTACTGGGAAAAGGGGAGGTCCCCCTCCCTCCCCCCTTCCCCCTCCCCCCTTCCCCCTCCCTCCCCCCCTCCCTCCCCTCTCCCTCCCCCCCTCCCTCCCCTCTCCCTCCCCCCTCCCCCCTCCCCTCCCCCTCCCCCCTAACCCCCTCCCTCCCCCCTAACCCCCTCTCCTCCCCCTCCCCTCCTCCCTCCCTCCCCCTTCCCTACCCCCCACTCCCCTCCCGGTTACAATGGAAACCCTACGTGGACGGGCCCAACGAGCCCACTCGGTCTAGTATACTATTAAAACTCAGATCTTGTTTATATTTTTGGGAATGTCCTGAACCGTACGTAACATCGATTGCGGAAAAAAGGCGAACCGTAGCGCCACGGTTTTCGCACCGCCTCAATCGCCAATCTCGCGCTCGCTCGGCCGTGATATTTTCACTTAATTTGGTCGCGTATTTTTTAAGTTACAGAAGTTTTAAAGCGCTGCCCCCCCTTTTCAGGGGGGCGCTGCGGTGCGGATTTAGTCTTCAGCGTGTGATGTCACAATGCCCCTGTGAGATGAGCTCGAGCTGATCCCCCTTCCCCCCCTTCAGCGTGTGATGTCACAATGGACAAGCAGCTGCTATTGGGTGTCTACTCTTTACAAATTTACATCTTTTTATTTTTAACCTTTTTTTTCAAGGTCTTCAGCTTGTGACGTCACAATGCTTGTGTGAGATGGGTTCAACATTGTTGCGAAAAGCAGCTGATTGTTTTTTAAAGTTGTGTTTTTTATTGCAAGTCACTGCTCGTGGGCCACCGGGGCAAGTGTTTAGAAAAAAGAAAGGGGAGGTCCCCCTTCCCCCCTCAACCCCTTCCTCCCCACACCATCCCCACTCCCTCCCCCCCTCCTCCCCAACTCCCTCCCCATCCCTCCCCACCTCCCTCACCCCTCGGGGACGTGCCCAACGGGGAAAGAGGGGTACTGGGAAAATGGGAGGTCCCCCTCCCTCCCCCTTCCCCCTTCCCTCCCCCCTCCCTCCACCTCCCCCCCTTCCCCCCTTCACCCCTCCCCTCCCCCCCTTCCCTCCCCTCCTCCCTCCACACCTCCCTACCTCCCCACACCCTCCCCGCCTCCCGGGTACAATGGAAACCCTACGAGGACGCGCCCAACGGGGAAAGAGGGGTACTGGGAAAACGGGTGGTCCCCCTCCCTCCCCCCCTCCCTAACCCCTCCCTCCCCTCTCCCTCCCCCCCTTCCCCCCTCCCCTCCCCCCCACCTCCACACCTCCCTCCTCCCTTCCCTCCCCCCCACTCCCCTCCCGGTTACAATGGAAACCCTACGAGGACGGGCACAACGGGGAAAGAGGGGTACTGGGAAAAGGGGAGGTCCCCCTCCCTCCCCCTTCCCCATCCCCTCCCCCCTCCCTCCCCCCTCTACTCCCCTCCCTCCCCTCTCCCTCCCCCCTTCCCCCCTCTCCCTCCCCCTTCCCCCCTCCCCCCCTCCCCATCCCCCTCCCCTCCTCCCTCCACACCTCCCTCCTCCCTCCCTCCCCTTCCCTCCCTCCCCTCCTCCCGGTTACAAAGTAAACCCTACGAGGACGGGCCCAACGGAGAAAGAGGGGTACTCGGAAAAGGGGAGGTCCCCCTCCCTCCGCCCTTCCCCTCCCCCTCCCTCCCCCCTCCCTCCCCCTCCCCCCATCTCCCTCCCCCCCTCCCCTCCCCCCTCCCCTCCCTCCCTCCCCCTCCGCTCCTCCCTCCACACCTCCCTCCTCCCTCCCTCCCCCTTCCCTCCCTCCCCTCCCGGTTACAATGGAAACCCTACGAGGACGTGCCCAACGGGGAAAGAGGGGTACTGGGAAAAGGGGAGGTCCCCCTCCCTCCCCCTTCCACCCTCCCTCCCTCCCCCCTTCCCCCCATCCCTCCCCCTCTCCCTCCCCCCTCCCTCCACCTCCCCCTCCCCCCCTTCCCCCCTTCCCCATCCCCCTCCCCTCCCCCCCTCCCCCTCCCCCTCCCCTCCTCCCTCCACACCTCCCTCCTCCCTCCCTCCCACTTCCCTCCCTCCCCTCCTCCCGGTTACAAAGTAAACCCTACGAGGACGGGCCCAACGGAGAAAGAGGGGTACTCGGAAAAGGGGAGGTCCCCCTCCCTCCGCCCTTCACCTCCCCCTCCCTCCCCCCTCCCTCCCCCTCCCCCCATCTCCCTCCCCCCCTCCCCTCCACCCTCCCCTCCCTCCCTCCCCCTCCGCTCCTCCCTCAACACCTCCCTCCTCCCTCCCTCCCCCTTCCCTCCCTCCCCTCCCGGTTACAATGGAAACCCTACGAGGACGTGCCCAACGGGGAAAGAGGGGTACTGGGAAAAGGGGAGGTCCCCCTCCCTCCCCCTTCAACCCTCCCTCCCTCCCCCCTTCCCCCCATCCCTCCCCCTCTCCCTCCCCCCTCCCTCCACCTCCCCCTCCCCCCCTTCCCCCCTTCCCCCTCCCCCTCCCCTCCCCCCCTCCCCCTCCCCCTCCCCTCCTCCCTCCACACCTCCCTCCTCCATCCCTCCCTCTTCCCTCCCTCCCCTCCTCCCGGTTACAAAGTAAACCCTACGAGGACGGGCCCAACGGAGAAAGAGGGGTACTCGGAAAAGGGGAGGTCCCCCTCCATCCGCCCTTCCACTCCCCCTCCCTCCCCCCTCCCTCCCCCTCCCCCCATCTCCCTCCCCCCCTCCCCTCCCCCCTCCCCACCCTCCCTCCCCCTCCGCTCCTCCCTCCACACCTCCCTCCTCCCTCCCTCCCCTTCCCTACCTCCCCTCCACCCGGTTACAATGGAAACCCTACGAGGACGGGCCCAACGGGGAAAGAGGGGTACTGGGAAAAGGGGAGGTCCCCCTCCCTCCCCCTTCCCCCTCCCTCCCCCCTTCCCCCTCCCTCCCCCCTTCCCCCTCCCTCCCCCCCTCCCTCCCCTCTCCCTCCCCCCCTCCCTCCCCTCTCCCTCCCCCCTCCCCCCTCCCCCCCCTCCCCCCTACCCCCCTCCCTCCCCCCTAACCCCCTCCCCTCCTCCCTCCCTCCCCCTTCCCTACCCCCCACTCCCCTCCCGGTTACAATGGAAACCCTACGTGGACGGGCCCAACGGGCCCACTCGGTCTAGTATACTATTAAAACTCAGATCTTGTGTATATTTTTGGGAATGTCCTGAACCGTACGTAACATCGATTGCGGAAAAAAGGCGAACCGTAGCGCCACGGTTTTCGCACCGCCTCAATCGCCAATCTCGCGCTCGCTCGGCCGTGATATTTTCACTTAATTTGGTCGCGTATTTTTTAAGTTACAGAAGTTTTAAAGCGCTGCCCCCCCCCCCCCCTTTTCAGGGGGGCGCTGCGGTGCGGATTTAGTCTTCAGCGTGTGATGTCACAATGCCCCTGTGAGATGAGCTCGAGCTGACCCCCCTTCCCCCCCCCTTCAGCGTGTGATGTCACAATGGACAAGCAGCTGCTATTGGGTGTCTACTCTTTACAAATTTACATCTTTTTATTTTTAACCTTTTTTTTCAAGGTCTTCAGCTTGTGACGTCACAATGCTTGTGTGAGATGGGTTCAACATTGTTGCGAAAAGCAGCTGATTGTTTTTTAAAGTTGTGTTTTTTATTGCAAGTCACTGCTCGTGGGCCACCGGGGCAAGTGTTTAGAAAAAAGAAAGGGGAGGTCCCCCTTCCCCCCTCAACCCCTTCCTCCCCACTCCATCCCCACTCCCTCCCCCCCTCCTCCCCAACTCCCTCCCCATCCCTCCCCACCTCCCTCACCCCTCGGGGACGTGCCCAACGGGGAAAGAGGGGTACTGGGAAAATGGGAGGTCCCCCTCCCTCCCCCTTCCCCCATCCCTCCCCCCTCCCTCCACCTCCCCCCCTTCCCCCCTTCACCCCTCCCCTCCCCCCTTCCCTCCCCTCCTCCCTCCACACCTCCCTATCTCCCCACACCCTCCCCGCCTCCCGGTTACAATGGAAACCCTACGAGGACGCGCCCAACGGGGAAAGAGGGGTACTGGGAAAACGGGTGGTCCCCCTCCCTCCCCCCCTCCCTACCCCCTCCCTCCCCTCTCCCTCCCCCCCTTCCCCCCTCCCCTCCCCCCCCCTCCACACCTCCCTCCTCCCTTCCCTCCCCCCCACTCCCCTCCCGGTTACAATGGAAACCCTACGAGGACGGGCACAACGGGGAAAGAGGGGTACTGGGAAAAGGGGAGGTCCCCCTCCCTCCCCCTTCCCCATCCCCTCCCCCCTCCCTCCCCCCCCTACTCCCCTCCCTCCCCTCTCCCTCCCCCCTTCCCCCCTCTCCCTCCCCCCTTCCCCCCTCCCCCCTCCCCATCCCCCTCCCCTCCTCCCTCCACACCTCCCTCCTCCCTCCCTCCCCTTCCCTCCCTCCCCTCCTCCCGGTTACAAAGTAAACCCTACGAGGACGGGCCCAACGGAGAAAGAGGGGTACTCGGAAAAGGGGAGGTCCCCCTCCCTCCGCCCTTCCCCTCCCCCTCCCTCCCCCCTCCCTCCCCCTCCCCCCATCTCCCTCCCCCCCTCCCCTCCCCCCTCCCCTCCCTCCCTCCCCCTCCGCTCCTCCCTCCACACCTCCCTCCTCCCTCCCTCCCCCTTCCCTCCCTCCCCTCCCGGTTACAATGGAAACCCTACGAGGACGTGCCCAACGGGGAAAGAGGGGTACTGGGAAAAGGGGAGGTCCCCCTCCCTCCCCCTTCCACCCTCCCTCCCTCCCCCTTCCCCCACCCCTCCCCTCTCCTTCCCCCTCCCTCCACCTCCCCCTCCCCCCTTCCCCCCATCCCCCTCCCCCTCCCCTCCCCCCCTCCCCCTCCCCCTCCCCTCCTCCCTCCACACCTCCCTCCTCCCTCCCTCCCCCTTCCCTCCCTCCCCTCCTCCCGGTTACAAAGTAAACCCTACGAGGACGGGCCCAACGGAGAAAGAGGGGTACTCGGAAAAGGGGAGGTCCCCCTCCCTCCGCCCTTCCCCTCCCCCTCCCTCCCCCCTCCCTCCCCCTCCTCCCATCTCCCTCCCCCCCTCCCCTCCCCACTCCCCTCCCTCCCTCCCCCTCCGCTCCTCCCTCCACACCTCCCTCCTCCCTCCCTCCCCCTTCCCTCCCTCCCCTCCCGGTTACAATGGAAACCCTACGAGGACGTGCCCAACGGGGAAAGAGTGGTACTGGGAAAAGGGGAGGTCCCCCTCCCTCCCCCTTCCACCCTCCCTCCCTCCCCCCTTCCCCCCATCCCTCCCCCTCTCCCTCCCCCCTCCCTCCACCTCCCCCTCCCCCCCTTCCCCCCTTCCCCCTACCCCTCCCCTCCCCCCCTCCCCCTCCCCCTCCCCTCCTCCCTCCACACCTCCCTCCTCCCTCCCTCCCCCTTCCCTCCCTCCCCTCCTCCCGGTTACAAAGTAAACCCTACGAGGACGGGCCCAACGGAGAAAGAGGGGTACTCGGAAAAGGGGAGGTCCCCCTCCCTCCGCCCTTCCCCTCCCCCTCCCTCCCCCCTCCCTCCCCCTCCCCCCATCTCCCTCCCCCCCTCCCCTCCCCCCTCCCCTCCCTCCCTCCCCCTCCGCTCCTCCCTCTACACCTCCCTCCTCCCTCCCTCCCCCTTCCCTCCCTCCCCTCCCGGTTACAATGGAAACCCTACGAGGACGTGCCCAACGGGGAAAGAGGGGTACTGGGAAAAGGGGAGGTCCCCCTCCCTCCCCCTTCCACCCTCCCTCCCTCCCCCCTTCCCCCCATCCCTCCCCCTCTCCCTCCCCCCTCCCTCCACCTCCCCCTCCCCCCCTTCCCCCCTTCCCCCTCCCCCTCCCCTCCCCCCCTCCCCCTCCCCCTCCCCTCCTCCCTCCACACCTCCCTCCTCCATCCCTCCCGCTTCCCTCCCTCCCCTCCTCCCGGTTACAAAGTAAACCCTACGAGGACGGGCCCAACGGAGAAAGAGGGGTACTCGGAAAAGGGGAGGTCCCCCTCCCTCCGCCCTTCACCTCCCCCTCCCTCCCCCCTCCCTCCCCCTCCCCCCATCTCCCTCCCCCCCTCCCCTCCCCCCTCCCCTCCCTCCCTCCCCCTCCGCTCCTCCCTCAACACCTCCCTCCTCCCTCCCTCCCCCTTCTCTCCCTCCCCTCCCGGTTACAATGGAATCCCTACGAGGACGTGCCCAACGGGGAAAGAGGGGTACTGGGAAAAGGGGAGGTCCCCCTCCCTCCCCCTTCCACCCTCCCTCCCTCCCCCCTTCCCCCCATCCCTCCCCCTCTCCCTCCCCCCTCCCTCCACCTCCCCCTCCCCCCCTTCCCCCCTTCCCCCTCCCCCTCCCCTCCCCCCCTCCCCCTCCCCCTCCCCTCCTCCCTCCACACCTCCCTCCTCCATCCCTCCCCCTTCCCTCCCTCCCCTCCTCCCGGTTACAAAGTAAACCCTACGAGGACGGGCCCAACGGAGAAAGAGGGGTACTCGGAAAAGGGGAGGTCCCCCTCCATCCGCCCTTCCACTCCCCCTCCCTCCCCCCTCCCTCCCCCTCCCCCCATCTCCCTCCCCCCCTCCCCTCCCCCCTCCCCACCCTCCCTCCCCCTCCGCTCCTCCCTCCACACCTCCCTCCTCCCTCCCTCCCCTTCCCTACCTCCCCTCCACCCGGTTACAATGGAAACCCTACGAGGACGGGCCCAACGGGGAAAGAGGGGTACTGGGAAAAGGGGAGGTCCCCCTCCCTCCCCCTTCCCCCTCCCTCCCCCCTTCCCCCTCCCTCCCCCCTTCCCCCTCCCTCCCCCCCTCCCTCCCCTCTCCCTCCCCCCCTCCCTCCCCTCTCCCTCCCCCCTCCCCCCTCCCCCCCTCCCCCCAACCCCCCTCCCTCCCCCCTAACCCCCTCCCCTCCCCCTCCCCTCCTCCCTCCCTCCCCCTTCCCTACCCCCCACTCCCCTCCCGGTTACAATGGAAACCCTACGTGGACGGGCCCAACGGGCCCACTCGGTCTAGTATACTATTAAAACTCAGATCTTGTGTATATTTTTGGGAATGTCCTGAACCGTACGTAACATCGATTGCGGAAAAAAGGCGAACCGTAGCGCCACGGTTTTCGCACCGCCTCAATCGCCAATCTCGCGCTCGCTCGGCCGTGATATTTTCACTTAATTTGGTCGCGTATTTTTTAAGTTACAGAAGTTTTAAAGCGCTGCCCCCCCCCCCCCCTTTTCAGGGGGGCGCTGCGGTGCGGATTTAGTCTTCAGCGTGTGATGTCACAATGCCCCTGTGAGATGAGCTCGAGCTGACCCCCCTTCCCCCCCCTTCAGCGTGTGATGTCACAATGGACAAGCAGCTGCTATTGGGTGTCTACTCTTTACAAATTTACATCTTTTTATTTTTAACCTTTTTTTCAAGGTCTTCAGCTTGTGACGTCACAATGCTTGTGTGAGATGGGTTCAACATTGTTGCGAAAAGCAGCTGATTGTTTTTTAAAGTTGTGTTTTTTATTGCAAGTCACTGCTCGTGGGCCACCGGGGCAAGTGTTTAGAAAAAAGAAAGGGGAGGTCCCCCTTCCCCCCTCAACCCCTTCCTCCCCACTCCATCCCCACTCCCTCCCCCCCTCCTCCCCAACTCCCTCCCCATCCCTCCCCACCTCCCTCACCCCTCGGGGACGTGCCCAACGGGGAAAGAGGGGTACTGGGAAAATGGGAGGTCCCCCTCCCTCCCCCTTCCCCCCTCCCTCCCCCCTCCCTCCACCTCCCCCCCTTCCCCCCTTCACCCCTCCCCTCCCCCCTTCCCTCCCCTCCTCCCTCCACACCTCCCTACCTCCCCACACCCTCCCCGCCTCCCGGTTACAATGGAAACCCTACGAGGACGCGCCCAACGGGGAAAGAGGGGTACTGGGAAAACGGGTGGTCCCCCTCCCTCCCCCCTCCCTACCCCCTCCCTCCCCTCTCCCTCCCCCCCTTCCCCCCTCCCCTCCCCCCCTCCACACCTCCCTCCTCCCTTCCCTACCCCCCACTCCCCTCCCGGTTACAATGGAAACCCTACGAGGACGGGCACAACGGGGAAAGAGGGGTACTGGGAAAAGGGGAGGTCCCCCTCCCTCCCCCTTCCACCCTCCCTCCCTCCCCCCTTCCCCCCACCCCTCCCCTCTCCTTCCCCCTCCCTCCACCTCCCCCTCCCCCCCTTCCCCCCATCCCCCTCCCCCTCCCCTCCCCCCCTCCCCCTCCCCCTCCCCTCCTCCCTCCCCTCCTCCCTCCACACCTCCCTCCTCCCTCCCTCCCCCTTCCCTCCCGGTTACAAAGTAAACCCTACGAGGACGGGCCCAACGGAGAAAGAGGGGTAC
>NW_027603524.1:0-13588 GCF_053455715.1 Rhinoraja longicauda
CTCCCTCTCCATTTCGCCCCTCCCACTCGCCCCTCCCCCTCTCCCTCTCGCCCGCTAACTCTCGCCCCTCCCTCTCGCCCCCTCCCTCTCTCCCTCTCGCCCCTCTCTCTTGCCCCTCCCCCTCTCCCTCTCGCCCCTCCCTCTCGCCCTCTCCCTCTCGCCCCCTCCCTCTCGCCCCTCCCCCTCGCCCTCTCGCCCCTCCATCTCGCTCCTCCCCTCCCCCTCTCGCCCTCTCCATCTCCCTCTCGCCCCTCCCCCTCTCCCTCTCGCACCCTCCTTCTCGCCCCTCCCTCTCGCCCCTCCCTCTCGCCCCTCCCTCTCGCCCTCTCCCTCTCGCCCTCTCCCGCTCGCCCTCCCCCCTCCCTCTCGCCCTCTCCCTCTCGCCCTCTCCCTCTCGCCCCCTCCTCCTCCCTCTCGCCCTCTCCCTCTCGCCCTCTCCCTCTCGCTCTCCCCCCTCCCTCTCCCCGTCTCCCTCTCGCCCTCTCCCTCTCGCCCCTCCCCCTCTCCCTCTCGCCCCTCCCCCTCTCGCTCTCGCCCCTCCCTCTCCATCTCGCCTTCTCCCCCTCCCTCTCGTCCGTCCCCCTCTCCCTCTCGCCCTCTCCCCCCTCCCTCTCCCTCTCGCCCTCTCTCCCTCTCGCCCTCTCCTTCCCCCTCTCCCCCTCTCCCTCTCGCCCCTCCCACTCTCCCTCTCCCCCTCCCTCTCCCTCTCGCACTCTCCTTCTCCCTCTCGCCCCCTCCCTCTCGCCCCTCCCCCTCTCCCTCTCGCCCTCTACCCCTCCCTCTCCCCCCCGAAGTAAAAAGAGTTCAGGTCATCAGCTAAGAAGGAGCCGGCACTTCCGGTTGAGGGGGTGCTGGACCTGTAGCTAGTTATAGTCCGTAGCCCCTGCCAAAGGCGCCTGGTGTCCTGCTGCTCCATCTGTGACTCCATCTTGTCCCGGTACCTCTTCTTTGCATCCTTCACTGCCCTTCTCAGTCGGTAGGACTCTCCCTTGTAGTCGTCCATGTTGCCGGATGCCAGGCCGGAGTTGTAAGCAGCGGTGCGAGCATTCAAGGCCACGCGAATAGACCTGTCCACCCAGGGTTTTTGGTTAGGGAAGATACTGACCCTTACCATGGGGATGATGGTATCGGCTATTGTGGCAATGAAGTCCGTAACCGCTTCCGCAAACTCATTTACGTCTCTGGAACTTGCTTGGAACATGTTCCAGTCGACTTCGCTCAGTGCATCTTGCAGCATGGCCTCTGAATGGTCAGCCCACCGCTTTACGTCCCTCGTCACTGTCGCTTCCCGTACTATCCGTTGTTTGTACTCCGGCAGCAGGAAAATGGCAGCGTGGTCAGATTTCCCAAAAGGAGGGAGAGAAACGGCCTTGTAGCCTTTCCTGAACAGCGTGTAGCAGTGGTCCAAAGTTCTTTCCCCCCTGGTGACACACGTGATGTGTTGGTAGAAGTTGGGCATGACCTTTTTGAGATTTCCCCTATTGAAGTCTCCAGCCACCAGCACAGCCGCATCAGGGTTCTTGTTTTGGTGTTGACACACCACATCGTGTAGGGTGGACAGTGCCACGTCGGTGTCCGCATGCGGTGGGATATAGACGGCTGTGATGATCACCGAGCTGAACTCCCGGGAGTGCCGGCTCCTTCTTAGCTGATGACCTGAACTCTTTTTACGCACGGTTTGAGACGGGTAACACCACCAGCTCGCCGTCTAAAAACAGCACCGAAGGGGCGCTGGCTAGCGAGGCTGGAGGGGGATCCACCGCCGGGGATGTGCACACATTCTCGGTGTCCGAGCATGAGGTGAGGTGGGCTCTGACGCGTGTGAACACGAGGAAAGCTGGAGGCCCAGATAGTATATCTGGGCGAGTACTAAAGTCTTGTGCTACTCAGCTTGCTCCAGTGCTCACCACAATATTCAACCTCTCCTTGGCAAAGTCCGTGGTCCCTGCATGCTTCAAAAGATCCATCATTGTACCGGTGCCAAAGAATGCCTCTCCAGCGTGTTTAAATGACTACCGACCGGTGGCCCTCACCTCGGTTGTCATGAAATGCTTGGAGAGGCTAGTCAAGAAGCACATCTGCGCCCTCCTTCCTCGCAACATGGACCCACTACAGTTCGCATACCGTCCGAACAGGTCCACGGATGATGCGGTCTCCCAGGTTCTACACACCGCTCTCTCTCATCTGGACAGCCAGGGGGGCTATGTGAGGATGCTGTTCATTGACTTTAGTTCAGCATTCAACACAATAGTCCCCAGCAGACTGGTTGAGAAGCTGCTGGAACTGGGGCTTAGCACCCCTCTGTGTGCCTGGGTCCTGGACTTTCTCACTGCCAGGCCCCAAGTGGTCAGGATGGGGGAACACACATCTAGCTCCCTCACCCTGAACATAGGATCCCCCCAGGGCTGCGTCCTTAGCCCCCTACTGTACTCCCTGTACACACATGACTGTAGGGCCAGGTTCAGCTCAAACTCCATCATCAAGTTTGCTGATGACACTGTGGTGGTGGGCCGGATCTCCAACAACGATGAGAAGGCCTACCGGGAGGAGGTGGCTGATCTGGCACTCTGGTGTCAGGACAATAGCCTCCTCTTGAATGTCACTAAAACAAAGGAGCTGATTGTGGACTTCAGAAGGGCTAAACATCCAAGGACGTACACGCCACTGGAGATAAATGGGTCTATTGTGGATAGGGTGAGCAGTTTCAAATACTTGGGAGTCCGCATCGCAGAGGATCTGACGTGGGCAACGCACATTGCCGCACTGGTGGGTAAGGCTAAGCAGCGCCTTTACCACCTTAGACAACTGAGGAAATTCAGAGTGTCGCTGAGGATCCTTCATTGCTTCTACTCTGGGGCTGTAGAGAGCATCCTGTCCGGCAACATTACAGTCTGGTTTGGGAACAGCTCTGCCCAGGACAGGATGGCCCTGCAGAGAGTAGTGCGTTCGGCAGAACGCACCATGGGAACTACACTCGTCCCCCTGCAGGACCTATACATCAGGAGGTGCAGATCCAGAGCAAGCAAGATCATGAGGGACCCCTGCCACCCCAGTAACGGACTGTTCCAGATGCTACGGTCAGGCAAACGCCTCCGCTGTCACGCTGTGAAAACGGAGAGGATGAGACGGAGCTTCTTCCCACAGGCCATCAGGACTGTCAACTTTGATAACCCCAGAGACTAAATTTTTGTCGACACTTTTGGTGCTATGTTTAGTAACTTATTAACTTTATTTATTGTAACTGTAATTATTTTTGTGCACAACCCGCAGGCATTGCCACTTTCATTTCACTGCACATCGAGTATGTGTATGTGACAAATAAATTTGACTTGACTTGACTTGACTTATCACGCCCTCTCCCCTCCCTCTCGACCCTAACCCTCTCCCTCTCGCCCTCTCCATCTCCCTCTCGCCCCTCCCCTCTCCCTCTCCCTCTCGCCCTCTCCTCCTCCCTCTCGCACTCTCCCTCTACCCCTCCCTCTCCCGGTCTCCCTCTCGCCCTCTCCCTCTCGCCCTCTCCCTCACGCCCCCTCTCCCTCTCCCTCTCTCTCTCCCTCTCCCTCTCCCTCTCCCTCTCCCTCTCCCTCTCCCTCTCCCTCTCCCTCTCCCTCTCCCTCTCCCTCTCCCTCTCCCTCTCCCTCTCCCTCTCCCTCTCCCTCTCCCTCTCCCTCTCCCTCTCCCTCTCCCTCTCCCTCTCCCTCTCCCTCTCCCTCTCCCTCTCCCTCTCCCTCTCCCTCTCCCTCTCCCTCTCCCTCTCCCTCTCCCTCTCCCGCTCCCGCTCCCTCTCCCGCTCCCTCTCCCTCTCCCTCTCCCTCTCCCTCTCCCTCTCCCTCTCCCTCTCCCTCTCCCTCTCCCTCTCCCTCTCCCTCTCCCTCTCCCTCTCCCTCTCCTTCCCCCTCTCCCCCTCTCCCTCTCGCCCCTCCCACTCTCCCTCTCCCCCTCCCTCTCCCTCTCGCACTCTCCTTCTCCCTCTCGCCCCCTCCCTCTCGCCCCTCCCCCTCTCCCTCTCGCCCTCTACCCCTCCCTCTCCCCCTCTCCATCACGCCCTCTCCCCTCCCTCTCGACCCTAACCCTCTCCCTCTCGCCCTCTCCATCTCCCTCTCGCCCCTCCCCTCTCCCTCTCCCTCTCGCCCTCTCCTCATCCCTCTCGCACTCTCCCTCTACCCCTCCCTCTCCCTGTCTCCCTCTCGCCCTCTCCCTCTCGCCCTCTCCCTCACGCCCCCTCTCCCTCTCCCTCTCTCTCTCCCTCTCCCTCTCCCTCTCCATCTCCCTCTCCCTCTCCCTCTCCCTCTCCCTCTCCCTCTCCCTCTCCCTCTCCCTCTCCCTCTCCCTCTCCCTCTCCCTCTCCCTCTCCCTCTCCCTCTCCCTCTCCCTCTCCCTCTCCCTCTCCCTCTCCCTCTCCCTCTCCCTCTCCCTCTCCCTCTCCCTCTCCCTCTCCCTCTCCCTCTCCCTCTCCCTCTCCATCTCCCTCTCGCCCCTTCCCCTCTCCCTCTCCCTCTCGCCCTCTCCCCCTCCCTCTCGCCCTCTCCCTCTCGCCCTCTCCCTCTCCCTCTCGCCCTCTCCCCTCCCTCTCCCCGTCTCCCTCTCGCCCTCTCCCTCTCGCCCTCTCCCTCTCGCCCCCTCCCTCTCGCCCCTCTCCCTCTCCCTCTCCCTCTCCCTCCCCCTCTCCCTCTCCCTCTCCCTCTCCCTCTCCCTCTCCCTCTCCCTCTCCCTCTCCCTCTCCCTCTCCCTCTCCCTCTCCCTCTCCCTCTCCCTCTCCCTCTCCCTCTCCCTCTCCCTCTCCCTCTCCCTCTCCCTCTCCCTCTCCCTCTCTCTCTCCCTCTCCCTCTCCCTCTCCCTCTCCCTCTCCCTCTCCCTCTCCCTCTCCCTCTCCCTCTCCCTCTCCCTCTCCCTCTCCCTCTCCCTCTCCCTCTCCCTCTCCCTCTCCCTCTCCATCTCCCTCTCGCCCCTTCCCCTCTCCCTCTCCCTCTCGCCCTCTCCCCCTCCCTCTCGCCCTCTCCCTCTCGCCCTCTCCCTCTCCCTCTCGCCCTCTCCCCTCCCTCTCCCCGTCTCCCTCTCGCCCTCTCCCTCTCGCCCTCTCCCTCTCGCCCCCTCCCTCTCGCCCCTCTCCCTCTCCCTCTCCCACTCCCTCCCCCTCTCCCTCTCCCTCTCCCTCTCCCTCTCCCTCTCCCTCTCCCTCTCCCTCTCCCTCTCCCTCTCCCTCTCCCTCTCCCTCTCCCTCTCCCTCTCCCTCTCCCTCTCCCTCTCCCTCTCCCTCTCCCTCTCCCTCTCCCTCTCCCTCTCCCTCTCTCTCTCCCTCTCCCTCTCCCTCTCCCTCTCCCTCTCCCTCTCCCTCTCCCTCTCCCTCTCCCTCTCCCTCTCCCTCTCCCTCTCCCTCTCCCTCTCCCTCTCCCTCTCCCTCTCCCTCTCCCTCTCCCTCTCCTCTCCCTCTCCCCCTCCCTCTCCCCCTCCCTCTCCCTCTCCCTCTCCCTCTCCCCTCCCCCTCCCCTCTCCCTCTCCGTCTCCCTCTCCCTCTCCCTCTCCCTCTCCCGCTCCCTCTCGCCCTCTCCCTCTCCATCTCGCCCCACTCACATTCCCTCTCGCCCCTCCCCCTCTCCCTCTCGCCCTCTCCCTCTCTCCCTCTCCCTCTCCCTCTCGCCCCCTCCCTCTCGCCCCTCCCTCTCGCCCCTCCCCCTCGCCCTCGCCCTCTCCCTCACGCCCCTCCCTCTCGCCCACTCCCTCTCGCCCTCTCCCTCTCGCGCTCTCCATCTCCCTCTCGCCCCTCCCCCTCTCCCCCTCTCCCTCTCCCTCTCGCCCCCTCCCTTTCGCCCCTCCCTCTCGCCTCTCCCTCTCCATTTCGCCCCTCGCCCCTCCCCCTCTCCCTCTCACCCGCTCCCTCTCGCCCCTCCCTCTCGCCCCCTCCCTCTCTCCCTCTCGCCCCTCCCCCTCTCCCTCTCGCCCTCTCCCTCTCGCCCCCTCCCTCTCGCCCCTCCCACTCTCCCTCTCCCCCTCCCTCTCCCTCTCGCACTCTCCTTCTCCCTCTCGCGCCCTCCCTCTCGCCCCTCCCCCTCTCCCTCTCGCCCTCTACCCTTCCCTCTCCCCCTCTCCATCTCGCCCTCCCTCCTCCCTCTCGCCCCTAACCCTCTCCCTCTCGCCCTCTCCATCTCCCTCTCGCCCTCCCCCTCTCCCTCTCGCCCTCACCCTCTCGCCCTCTCCCCCTCCCTCTCCCGCTCCCTCTCGCCCTCTCCCTCTCCATCTCGCCCCACTCACATTCCCTCTCGCCCCTCCCCCTCTCCCTCTCGCCCTCTCCCTCTCTCCCTCTCCCTCTCCCTCTCGCCCCCTCCCCTCTCGCCCCTCCCTCTCGCCCCTCCCCCTCGCCCTCGCCCTCTCCCTCACGCCCCTCCCTCTTGCCCACTCCCTCTCGCCCTCTCCCTCTCGCGCTCTCCATCTCCCTCTCGCCCCTCCCCCTCTCCCCCTCTCCCTCTCCCTCTCGCCCCCTCCCTTTCGCCCCTCCCTCTCGCCTCTCCCTCTCCATTTCGCCCCTCGCCCCTCCCCCTCTCCCTCTCACCCGCTCCCTCTCGCCCCTCCCTCTCGCCCCCCTCCCTCTCTCCCTCTCGCCCCTCCCCCTCTCCCTCTCGCCCTCTCCCTCTCGCCCCCTCCCTCTCGCCCCTCCCACTCTCCCTCTCCCCCTCCCTCTCCCTCTCGCACTCTCCTTCTCCCTCTCGCGCCCTCCCTCTCGCCCCTCCCCCTCTCCCTCTCGCCCTCTACCCTTCCCTCTCCCCCTCTCCATCTCGCCCTCCCTCCTCCCTCTCGCCCCTAACCCTCTCCCTCTCGCCCTCTCCATCTCCCTCTCGCCCCTCCCCCTCTCCCTCTCGCCCTCACCCTCTCGCCCTCTCCCCCTCCCTCTCGCCCTCTCCCTCTCACCCTCTCCCTCTCCCTCTCGCCCTCTCCTCTTCCCTCTCGCACTCTCCCTCTCCCCCTCCCTCTTCCCGTCTCCCTCTCGCCCTCTCCCTCTCGCCCCCTCCCTCTCGCCCTCTCCCTCTCGCCCCTCTCGCCCCTCTCCCTCTCCCTCTCCCTCTCCCTCTCCCTCTCCCTCTCCCTCTCCCTCTCCCTCTCCCTCTCCCTCTCCCTCTCCCTCTCCCTCTCCCTCTCCCTCTCCCTCTCCCTCTCCCTCTCCCTCTCCCTCTCCCTCTCCCTCTCCCTCTCCCTCTCCCTCTCGCCCCTCCCCCTCTCCCTCTCCCTCTCCCTCTCGCCCTCTCCCTCCCGCCCTCTCCCTCTCCCTCTCCATCTCGCCCCACTCCCATTCCCTCTCGCCCTCTCCCTCTCCCCCTCTCCCTCTCGCCCTCTCCCCCTCCCTCTCGCCCTCTCCCTCTCGCCCTCTCCCTCTCCCTCTCGCCCTCTCCCCGTCTCCCTCACACCCTCTCCCTCTCGCCCTCTCCCTCTCGCCCCCTCCCCATCGCCCTCTCCCTCGCCCTCTCCCTCTCGCCCTCTCCTGCTCGCCCTCTCCCCCTCCTTCTCGCCCTCTCCCTCTCGCCCTCTCCCTCTCGCCCCCTCCTCCTCCCTCTCGCCCTCTCCCTCTCGCCCTCTCCCCCTCCCTCTCGCCCTCTCCCTCTCGCCCTCTCCCTCTCGCCCTCTCCCGCTCGCCCTCTCCCCCTCCCTCTCGCACTCTCCCTCTCGCCCTCTCCCTCTCGCCCCCTCCTCCTCCCTCTCGCCCTCTCCCTCTCGCTCTCGCCCCTCCGTCTCCCACTCGCCTTCTCCCCCTCCCTCTCGCCCCTCCCCCTCTCCCTCTCGCCCTCTCCCTCTCCCTCTCGCCCTCTCCCCCTCCCTCTCCCCGTCTCCCTCACGCCCTCTCCCTCTCGCCCTCTCCCTCTCGCCCCCTTCCCCTCGCCCTCTCCCTCGCCCTCTCTCTCTCGCCCTCTCCCTCTCGCCCCTCCCTCTCACCCTCTCCCGCTCGCCCTCCCCCTCCCTCTCGCCCTCTCCCTCTCGCCCTCTCCCTCTCGCCCCCTCCTCCTCCCTCTCGACCTCTCCCTCTCGCCCTCTCCCTCTCGCCCTCTCCCCCTCCCTCTCCCCGTCTCCCTCACGCCCTCTCCCTCTCGCCCTCTCCCTCTCGCCCCCTCCCTCTCGCCCCTACCCCTCTCCCTCTCGCCCTACCCATCTCCCTCTCGCCCCTCCCCCTCTCCCTCTCGCCCCCTCCCTCTCGCCCCTCCATCTCGCCCATCCCCCTCGCCCTCTCCCTCGCCCTCTCCCTCTCACTCTCTCCCTCTCGCCCCTCCCTCTCGCCCTCTCCCTCTCGCCCTCTCCCGCTCGCCCTCTCCCCCTCCCTCTCCCCCTCCCTCTCGCCCTCTCCCTCTCGCCCTCTCCCTCTCGTCCCCTCCTCCTCCCTCTCGCCCCCTCCCTCTCGCTCCCGCTCCTCCCTCTCCCCCTCTCCCACTCGCCTTCTCCCCCTCCCTCTCGCCCCTCCCTCTCTCCCTCTCGCCCTCTCCCTCTCCCTCTCGCCCTCTCTCCCTCTCGCCCTCTCCTTCTCGCTCTCGCCCACTCCCTCTCACCCCTCCCCTCTCCCTCTCGCCCTCTCCCCTCCCTCTCGCCCCTACCCCTCTCGCCCTCTCCCTCTCGCCCCCTCCCCCTCGCCCCTCCCCCTCTCCCTCTCGCCCCTCCCCCTCTCCCTCTCGCCCTCTCCCTCTCGCCCCTCCCTCTCCCCCTCTCACTCTCGCCCTCTCCCCTCCCTCTCCCTCTCCCTCTCCCTCTCGTCCCCCCCTCCCCCTCTCGCCCTCTCCCCTCCCTCTCCCTTTCGCCCTCTCTCCCTTTCGCCCTCTCTCCCTCTCGCCCTCTCCTTCTCCCTCTCGCCCTCTCCCTCGCCCTCTCCTCGCCCCCTCCCTCTCGCCCTCTCCCTCTCGCCCCTCCCTCTCGCCCTCTCCCTCTCGCCCTCTCCCTCTCGCCCTCTCCCCTCCCTCTCGCCCCCCTCCCTCTCGCCCCTCTCCCTCTCCCTCTCCCTCTCCCTCTCCCTCTCCCTCTCCCTCTCCCTCTCCCTCTCCCTCTCCCTCTCCCTCTCCCTCTCCCTCTCCCTCTCCCTCTCCCTCTCCCTCTCCCCTCTCCCTCTCCCTCTCCCTCTCCCTCTCCCTCTCCCTCTCCCTCTCCCTCTCCCTCTCCCTCTCCCTATCCCTCTCCCTCTCCCCCTCCCCCTCCCCCTCCCCCTCCCCCTTCCCTCTCCCTCTCCCTCTCCCCCTCCCCCTCCCCCTCCCCCTCCCCCTCCCCCTCTCCCTCTCCCTCTCCCTCACCCTCTCCCTCTCCCTCTCCCTCTCCCGCTCCCTCTCGCCCTCTCTCTCTCCATCTCGCCCCACTCCCATTCCCTCTCGCCCCTCCCTCTCGCCCTCTCGCCTCTCCCTCTCGCCCCTCCCTCTCGCCCCTCCCCCTCGCCCTCGCCCTCGCCCTCTCCCTCACGCCCCTCCCTCTCGCCCACTCCCTCTCGCCCTCTCCCTCGCCCTCCCCCTCTCCCTCTCGCCCCTCCCTCTCGCCCTCTCCCCTCCCTCTCGCCCTCTGCCCCTCCCTCTCCCCGTCTCCCTCACACCCTCTCCCTCTCGCCCCCTCCCCATCGCCCTCTCCCTCGACCTCTCCCTCTCGCCCTCTCCCGCTCGCCCTCTCCCCCTCCTTCTCGCCCTCTCCCTCTCGCCCTCTCCCTCTCTCCCCCTCCTCCTCCCTCTCGCCCTCTCCCTCTCGCCCTCTCCCCCTCCCTCTCGCCCTCTCCCTCTCGCCCTCTCCCTCTCGCCCTCTCCCTCTCGCCCTCTCCCGCTCGCCCTCTCCCCCTCCCTCTCGCCCTCTCCCTCTCGCCCTCTCCCTCTCGCCCCCTCCTCCTCCCTCTCGCCCTCTCCCTCTCGCTCTCGCCCCTCCCTCTCCCCCTCTCCCACTCGCCTTCTCCCCCTCCCTCTCGCCCCTCCCCCTCTCCCTCTCGCCCTCTCCCTCTCCCTCTCGCCCTCTCCCCCTCCCTCTCGCCCCTCCCCCTCTCCCTCTCGCCCTCTCCCTCTCGCCCTCTCCCCTCCCTCTCGCCCCTCCCCCTCTCCCACTCGCCCTCTCCCTCTCCCACTCGCCTTCTCCCCCTCCCTCTCGCCCCTCCCCCTCTCCCTCTCGCCCTCTCCCTCTCCCTCTCGTCCTCTCCCCCTCCCTCTCCCCGTCTCCCTCACGCCCTCTCCCTCTCGCCCTCTCCCTCTCGCCCCCTCCCCCTCGCCCTCTCCCTCGCCCTCTCCCTCTCTCCCTCTCCCTCTCGCCCCTCCCTCTCGCCCTCTCCCTCTCGCCCTCTCCCGCTCGCCCTCCCCCTCCCTCTCGCCCTCTCCCTCTCGCCCTCTCCCTCTCGCCCCCTCCTCCTCCCTCTCGCCCTCTCCCTCTCGCCCTCTCCCCCTCCCTCTCGCCCTCTCCCTCTCGCCCTCTCCCTCTCGCCCTCTCCCTCTCGCCCCCTCCCTCTCGCCCCTACCCCTCTCCCTCTCGCCCTCTCCTCTCGCCCTCCCCATCTCCCTCTCGCCCCTCCCCCTCTCCCTCTCGCCCCCTCCCTCTCGCCCCTCCATCTCGCCCATCCCCCTCGCCCTCTCCCTCGTCCTCTCCCTCTCACCCTCTCCCTCTCGCCCATCCCTCTCGCCCTCTCCCACTCGCCCTCTCCCGCTCGCCCTCTCCCCCTCCCTCTCGCCCCTCTCCCTCTCGCCCTCTCCCTCTCGCCCCTCCTCCTCCCTCTCGCCCCCTCCCTCTCGCTCCCGCCCCTCCCTCTCCCCCTCTCCCACTCGCCTTCTCCCCCTCCCTCTCGCCCCTCCCTCTCTCCCTCTCGCCCTCTCCCCCTCCTCTCGCCCTCTCTCCCTCTCGACCTCTCCTTCTCCCTCTCGCCCACTCCCTCTCACCCCTCCCCTCTCCCTCTCGCCCTCTCCCCCTCCCTCTCGCCCCTCCCCTCTCCCTCTCGCCCTCTCCCTCTCGCCCCTCCCTGTCGCCCCTCCCCCTCTCCCTCGCCCTCTCCCTCGCCCCCTCCCTCTCGCCCTCTCCCTCTCGCCCCTCCCTCTCGCCCTCTCCCTCTCGCCCTCTCCCTCTCGCCCTCTCCCCTCCCTCTCGCCCTCTCCCTCTAGCCTTCTCCCTCTCCCTCTCGCCCTCGCCCTCTCCCCATCCCTCTCGCCCTCTCCCTCTAGCCCTCTCCCTCTCGCCCTCTACCCTCCCTCTCCCCGTCTCCCTCTCGCCCTCTCCCTCTCGCCCTCACCCTCTCGCCCCTCCCTCTCGCCCCTCCCCCTCTCCCTCTCTCCCCTCCCCCTCTCCCTCTCGCTCTCTCCCGCTCCCTCTCGCCCCTCCCTCTCCCCTTCTCCCTCTCGTCCTCTCCCCCTCCTTCTCGCCCCTCCCCTCCCTCTCGCCCTCTCCTTCTCCCTCTCGCCCCCTCCCACTCGCCCCTCCCCCTCTCCCTCTCGCCCTCTCCCCCTCCCTCTCCCCCTCTCCATCTCGCCCTCTCCCCCTCCCTCTCGCCCCTACTCCTCTCCCTCTCGCCCTCTCCATCCACCTCTAGCCCCTCTCCCTCTCGCCCTCACCCTCTCGCCCTCTCCCTCTCGCCCTCTCCCTCTCCATCTCGCCCTCTCCTCCTCCCTCTCGCCCTCTCCCTCTCCCCTCCCTCTCCCCGTCTCCCTCTCGCCCTCTCCCTCTCGCCCCCTCCCTCTCGCCCCTCTCCCTCTCCCTCTCGCCCCTCCCCCTCTCCCTCTCGCCCTCTCCCTCTTCCTCTCGCCCCTCCCTCTCACCCTCTCGCTCTCGCGCTCTCCCCCTCCCTCTCGCCCCTCTCCCTCTCCCTCTCGCCCTCTCCCCCTCCCTCTCCCTCTCGCCCTCTCTCCCTCTCGCCATCTCATCCTCCCTCTCGCCCTCTCCCCCTCCCTCTCGCCCTCTCCCTCTCGCCCCCTCCCCCTCGCCCATCCCCCTCTCCCTCTCGCCCCTCCCCCTCTCCCTCTAGCCCTCTCCCTCTCCCTCTCGCCCCTCCCTCTCCCCCTCCCTCTCGCCCCTACCCATCTCCCTCCCGCCCTCTCCCTCTCGCCCCCTCCCCCTCGCCCCTCCCCCTCTCCCTCTCGCCCCTCCCCCTCTCCCTCTCGCCCTCTCCCTCTCCCTCTCCCCCTCCCTCTCCCTCTCGCCCTCTCCCCTCCCTCTCCCTCTCGCCCTCTCTCCCTCTCGCCCTCTCCTTCTCCCTCTCGCCCCATCCCTCTCGCCCCTCCCCCTCTCCCTCTCGCCCTCTCCCCTCCCTCTCCCTCTCGCCCTCTCTCCCTCTCGCCCTCTCCTTCTCCCTCTCGCCCTCTCCCCCACCCTCTCGCCCTCTCCCTCTCGCCCTCTCCCACTCGCCCTCTCCCCCTCCCTCTCCCCGTCTCCCTCTCGCCCTCGCCCTCTCGCCTCTCCCTCTCGCCCCTCCCTCTCGCCCCTCCCCCTCTCCCTCTCGCCCCCTCCCTCTCGCCCCTCCCTGTCGCCCCTCCCCCTCTCCCTCGCCCTCTCCCTCGCCCTCTCCCTCTCGCCCTCTCCCTCTCGCCCCTCCCTCTCGCCCTCTCCCTCTCGCCCTCTCCCTCTCGCCCCTCCCCTCCCTCTCGCCCTCTCCCTCTAGCCTTCTCCCTCTCCCTGTCGCCCTCGCCCTCTCCCCATCCCTCTCGCCCTCTCCCTCTAGCCCTCTCCCTCTCGCCCTCTACCCTCCCTCTCCCCGTCTCCCTCTCGCCCTCTCCCTCTCGCCCGCACCCTCTCGCCCCTCCCTCTCGTACTCTCCCCCTCCCTCTCGCCCCTCCCCCTCCCTCTCGCCCTCTCGCCCTCTCCTTCTCCCTCTCGCCCCTCCCACTCGCCCCTCCCCCTCTCCCTCTCGCCCCTCCCTCTCTCCCCTCCCCCTCTCCCTCTCGCCCTCGTCCTCTCCCTCTCGCCCTCTCCCCCTCCCTCTCCCCGTCTCCCTCTTGCCCTGTCCCTCTCGCCCCCTCCCTCTCGCCCCTCCCCCTCTCCCTCTCCCCCTCCCCCTCTCCCTCTCCCTCTCGCCCCTCCCTCTCCCTCTCGACCTCTCCCCCTCCCTCTCGCCCCTCCCCCTCTCGCCCTCTCCCCCTCCCTCTCCCTCTCGCCCTCCCTCCCTCTCGCCCTCTCCTTCTCCCTCTCGCCCCCTCCCTCTCGCCCCTCCCCCTCTCCCTCTCGTCCTCTCCCCCTCCCTCTCGCCCCTCCCCCTCTCCCTCTCGCCCTCTCCCCCTCCCTCTCCCTCTCGCCCTCTCCTTCTCCCTCTCGCCCCCTCCCTCTCGCCCCCTCCCTCTCGCCCATTTTCTCTCTCTCGCACCTCCCCCTCCCTCTCGCTCCTCCCCCTCTCAACCTTCCCCCTCTCCCTCTCGCCCCCTCCCTCTCGCCCTATCCTTCTCCCTCTCCCCCCCTCACCCTGTTCCTCTCCCTCTCGCCCCCTCCTCTCACCCCTCCCCCTCTCACTCCTCCCCCTCTCACCCCTCCCCCTCCCTCTCCCTCTCGCCCTCTCCCTCTCGCCCCTCCCCTCCCCCTCTCACCCCTCCCCCTCTCACCCCTCCCTCTCTTCCTCTCTCCCCCTCCCTCTCGCCCCTCCCCTCTCCCTCTCGCCCCCTCCCTCTCGCCCTCTCCTTCTCCCTCTCAACCC
>NW_027603525.1:0-13574 GCF_053455715.1 Rhinoraja longicauda
CCCGACGTTGTTAAAGATCCGTTGGGAATCATTCCGATCAGTCCCAATCCCTGTGATCTGATAATAGACGAAGTTTACAACCACCGTCAGCCACAGGAGGATGAAGCTGCCGGAGATGGTGAAGAGTAAAACCACAGACCTCCTCCTGCTCTCCATCTCCGGGTCACTGCGCTTCTCCCCCTTGCTCTCACCCCTCAGCCCCTGACGGACCCGACTGGCCACTAAAATGTGCCGGACTGTCAGAGCGTTGAGCAGCAGGATCACAGCGAAAGGGTGGAGCGGAGTTAAAACCGTGTCCATCCAGTCAAATGCCACCCCACCGGGGTCAGTGAAAGCACTGTCCACCATGACACAGCCCCACGGGACATTGTCGATGGTTCTCCAGGGTTCCCGTGTGAAGTAGCGGGGAACGTTTTTCAGACACAGCAGAACGCCGGCTGTTGCGAGAACCGCAGCCGCAGTTTTCCCGTGCAATATTTTGTTTTCAGCTTCTGGCAACAAATGGCGACAAAGCGATCAAAGGTGAAAGTGACGGTGAACCAGACAGAACAGTCTGCAGCTGCAAACTGCAGTACAGTGTTAACACTGCACACAGGGGTGATGGACAGGAAAACTCCAATAAAAGTAATGGTATCGGATCCGATACAAAATGACCTCGGTGATCAGGGTGAGTAGATCGGCCGCTGCCATAGCCACCAGGTAGCGAGTGGTGCAGGTGGAGAGGCCGCACTTTCCCCGGGACAGGATCACAATCGCCACTAAATTCACTGCGGAAAGAGAAGAGGGAGCGGACACTGGGCATTACTGAACACGGTCTCCGGGGCTGAACACCGGCTCCACTTTCAGCTGGAGATCAGGAGTGTTGGAGTCGGTGCGCGGCTGCAGGTTTAACAATGTCAGACCCGGCTCCGACTGTGCCCGACCTGCCTGCTTCAGGGGAGAGGAGATAAGGCGACGGGCGGGGTAAAGGGCGGGGAGGGAACGAGCAGCCGCCCGCTACAAAGGCGGAATGGTCCTGTCTACAGTTAACGCTGTTCACAGTCTCTGATGGGGCCGGTTTCACAGACTTAACCGTGACCGGCCGCGTTTAACCAGGGCTCTGGGAACTCGGCATCTGATGGGGACGAGGAGGGTTCCAGAGGGAAGGCAGGGACAACTTAGGATCCGGCAGCAGAGTGGCTCCGTTAATGGATTCATTCCACAGTGAGTTCAGTTCGGTTACAACACACGCCGGTAGATCCGCGGCCACCGGTTCAGGAGATCGATCCAATTATTGACCAACAGGCGGTGGAATCCGACTGTGACAGACTCCACAGTGGAGAAGTGTCCACAGGAGCGGGTGTTCACTCTGATCAATAACTCAGACACAGTGAACTTCACAATGTAAACCCCTCCCAGTCACACCGTCCCGGAGAGCTGCCTGTCCCGAGCACTGGGACAACTCTGGGCAAGGTCCCACTGAAGGCAAGAATAACATTCTAGTGGGTCCCGGCTGTGGGAGAAAAAGAGGGTTAGTTTGGGCTGTCTGAAAATAAGAAAAATCACAGCGTTAATTCAAAAATATTTCACTGAGAGGATTGATATACTTCACATATACTTGAACAACGATTATCAGTTGGGAATCTTGTAACAGAATCAGATTCAGGGCAACACCGGTGCACAGACGGAGTTATAAATTTTGAATTGTTCTGCTCACTTACCAGGGACTCCAACGGCAGCAATGATCACGTACAAGATTTTCTCCACGGCGTAATATTCCCAAAGCTTTTCCCCCATTTTCTCTGCCCAGCGACGTGTCCCCGTGAGCTACCGGTAATCTCTCGGAATGAATGCTGGGGCAGAACATTCCGGAGATTTTATACCACTTTCCGTCTCCACCGGGACAGTCAAGTTTCAATAGTGTTTAAAAATAGAGATTTTGAAATGATTCGCAAATAGATGACATCAGCCAAGTGAAATCCCTGCTGAGACAGGTCGTGATTTATTCAGGGAATTGATTGAGAAACTCCAAAGACTGGGAATCGTGGCGATACTGAGGGATGGAAATTGGGAGCGGCATTGCTCCAGCAAAGGGGATATTGTTTCAAACTCCATCAGGTCCAACTCTCCGCCTCATGTTGTTTGTCTGATTTCCTTCAATCCGCTTCACTCACTAAGGCAATCCCAAATTCCAGGGACCCTCTCAGGGCTTCTGGTGCCCAGTTTGATGGTGGAGTGGGCGAACATGTTTCTCAGGTTGAGGAGTTAGATCAACAGATCACCTCGCACTAAAATGGCCCCTCCACTCTGGTTCACCGCTCAATATGATCACGGCTTAACTGACTGCAACCTCAACCCCACACTCCCGGCGAGGCCGGTAACCATTCACTCCTTGCTTGCCTGCAGTGGGTCTGATTTTGCACCGGGACAATAACATTCTCTGCCTTCGTCACGTCTGAGGAGGAACGACCCAAAGACTCACCACACTCAGAGAACAGAAACATTGTGGCTTCAGAATTGTTCGAAACCCAAATAATACAGCGAATGATGTGGCAGATCTCCCTCCTCCCTTTCTCTCTCCCTCCATCCTTACTGCTCTCCTCTCTTTGAACTGTGACTCTCTCTACTACCCTCCCTGTTCTCTCTCTCTGCGCCTCTGTCTCTGTCAACCTTTCACCCCTTACCCCTCCCTCCCCTCTCACTCTCACTGCATCTCTCCCTCAGTTTCTCTCTATCTATCTCACGCTTCCCTCTCTCCCTTTTGCCAACCCACTCGCTCTGAACACCCCTCCCTCTTCATCTTCCCAATCTCCCTTTGATAATTCACTGCCCCTCCATCTCTTCCCCTTTCGTCTTCTCAGCTATCTCTCCCTATCTGTCTCTCTCTCTCTCTTTTCCCCAACTCTCCTCCTGCTCGCCCCCACTTCTCTCTCCAACGCCATTCTTGGGAAGTGCGGTTAGAACGGTTAGCCGCCATGGGATGTAACAGCTGTCCCTGTGCCTCTTCCCTGGGGACTGGAGAGAGTGTTTCCTACACCAATCTCTGTGACCCCCTCCCCTCCGGTCCCTGCACCCCCTCTCTATGACCCCATCCCTCCTGCCCCTACACCCCCTCTCTATGACCCCCTCCCTCCTGCCCTTACACCCCACACTCTCCTCGTCTCTGTGACACCCTCCCCTCCCGCCCCTACACCCCCTCCTGTCTCTGTGAACCCCTCCCCTCCGGCCCCTAAACTCCCTCTCCCTGTCCCTGTGACTCCCCTCTCGTCCTCTTCAAAGCCCCCACATCCTTCCTGTGGTGTGGGACGAACAGAACTGCGTGCAATACTCCAAATGCAGCCTGACCAAAGTCCTGGAAAGATGCATCTTGACGTCCTGGCTCTTGAACTCGATTCCGCGGCAGATGAAGGCAAGCGGACCACACGCCTTCTTCACCGCTCTGTCTACTTGTGTTGCCACTTTACGGGGAGTTCCGGAGTTTATCAGGAACAGTTTCTTTCTCTCCACAATCAGACTACTGCACGGAGTTAGTATTTAGAGTCACAGAGTGATGCAGCGTGGAAACAGGCCCTACCTTCGCCCCAACTTGCCCACACCGACCAACATGCCCTATCTACACTATTCCCACGTGCCCGCGTTTGGCCCATATCCCTCCAAACCTGTCATATCCATGTACCTGTCCAAGTGTCTCTTAAACTGTGTGATAGTCCCTGCCTCAACTTCCTTCTCCGGCAGCTCGTTCCATACACCCACCACCCGCTGTGTGGAAAAGTTGCCCCTCGGGTTCCTTCTAAATCTTTCCCCCCTCACCTTAAACCTATGTCCTCTGGTTCTCATTTCCCCTACTCTGGGCAAGGGACTCTGTGCATCTAGCCGATATATTCCTCTTATTTAATAGCATTTATTTCAAGAGGGCTTGCATATAGTCAAGTCATGTCAAGTCAATTTTATTTGTATAGCACATTTAAAAACAACCCACGTTGACCAAAGTGCTGTACATCTGTTAAGGTACTAAGGAAAAAATGAAACATACAGTAGCACACAAACATATCAGCACATACAAAACAGTTCACAGCGCCTCCTCAATGGGCCTCAAACGCTAGGGAGTAGAAATAGGTTTTGAGCCTGGACTTAAAGGAGTCGATGGAGGGGGCAGTTCTGATGGGGAGAGGGATGCTGTTCCGCAGTCTAGGAGCTGCAACCGCAAAAGCGTGTTAAACCCTGAGCTTAAGCCTAGACCGCGGGATAGTGAGTAGCCCCAAGTCGGCCGACCTGAGGGACCTGGAGTTAGAGAGGTGGGTTAGAAGATTTTTGATGTAGTGGGGGGGAATGTCCATTTAGGGCTTTATATGTGAATAGGAGGAGCTTGAAGTTGATCCTGTACCGTACAGGGATCCAGTGGAGAGAGGCCAGAATCGGCGTGATGTGGTCCCTTTTACGGGTACTCGTCACGAGTCTCGCTGCGGCGTTTTGGACCAGTTGCAGGCGGGACAGGGAAGATTGGCTGATCCCAGTGTATAGGGAGTTGCAGTAGTCTAGGCGGGAGGAAATGAGAGCGTGAATGGTTTTTTCAGTGCCGTCGAATTGGAGGAAAGGTTTGATTTTAGCTATGGTACGAAGTTGGAAGAAGCTGGCTTTTACCACAGCGTTGACTTGCTTGTCAAATTTTAATGCAGAGTCAAATAACACGCCGAGGTTTTTGACATGCGGTTTGACTAGGCAGGATAGGCTTCCAAGACTGCCTGTTATCGATTTGATGGAGTCGGGGGGCCTAATAGGATGACCTCAGGCTTGCTCTCGTTTAATTAGAGGAAGTTCTGTGCCATCCAACATTTTATGTCCTCAAGGCAGTGTAAGAGGCTGTTTAAATTTGACTGGTTGTAGGGCTTCAGGGGGAGGTAAAGCTGAGTGTCATCGGCATAGCAGTGGAAAGAAATGCCGTGCCTTTGAATGATTTGGCCAAGGGGGAGCATGTATAGAGAGAAGAGAATGGGGCCTAGGATGGAGCCTGGTGGAACTCCGCAGGAGAGGCTAGCTGGAGCAGAGGAATAACTGCCTATGTTGATGGCGAAACTCCTAACTTTGAGGTAGGAAGCGAACCAGCTCACGGCAGTGCCATCAATGCCAACCGCGTACCGGAGACGGTCAATAAGGATGGTGTGGTCCACTGTATCGAACGCTGCGCAGAGGTCGAGACGGAGCAGGATTGCACAGTCGCCGGTGTCGATGGCGAGAAGCAGGTCGTTGTGTACCTTCAACAAGGCAGACTCTGTGCTGTGGTGGGCTCTGAAACCTGACTGGAAACTTTCCAGGATGGTGTTTTGGTGTAGGTATGGCACTAATTGGTTTAGAATTGCCTTTTCAAGGACTTTTGACAGGAATGGCAGTTTGGAAATGGGTCTGTAGTTACTAGGCAAGGTGGGGTCTAGGTTAGGTTTTTTCAGTAGGGGCTGGACCACCGCGTGCTTGAAACAGGTTGGAACAGTGCCAGTGGCCAGAGAACTGTTGATAATAGAGCGACTATTGCAATGACATCCTTCAGAAGGGCAGTGGGGGCAGGATCAAGGGGGCAGGTTGCAGGTTTCATAGCGGAGACAAGCTTTGCAAGGGAGGATAGAGTGACGGGTTGGAAACAGTCCAATTTAGATGAACAGACTCGTGAGACAGCTAGGTCACGGGTGGGAGGGGAAATGTTCATTCTAATGTTCTCAACTTTGCTGGTGAAAAATTTAGCGAATTCTTCGCACTTAGCAGGGGACCTAACTAAGCTGGTACTGGGGGCGGGACATATGACAGAGGTAATTGTGCTAAATAGGACCTTGGAGTTATGAGAGTTTTTGGAAATAAGGTCGGAGAAGTATTGTGCTCTAGCAGACTTTACTGCTTCCTGGTATTTGAGAAGATTGTTTCTCAGAATTTCGAAGGAAATTTGAAGCTTGTCACATTTCCACCTCCGTTCTGATTTTCTGCACTCCCTTCTTACGGCTTTGGTGGTGTCATTGAGCCAAGGCCGACCTTTGGGCTTAGGCTTTTTCATTTTAAGGGGAGCAATAGAATCCAGGATGGAAGAGCAAGTGATATTAAATAAAGAGGTGAGATCCTCAGTGCTGAGATGGGGGGGAGAAGCCTCAATAGTGCAGATGTTGGGGGCAGCTGTGAGAGCCTCGGAGAATTTACTGGCAGGCAATGAATTTATGTCGCGGGAGTAGCGAACGGGGAGATGAGATTTTGCGGGAGATAAAGGCAGAGATGCGTCAAAAATGATAGCGCTGTGGTCCGATAGACAGGCCTCAGTAGTTTCAATGTTGTAGATTGTGAATCCGGACGATAACACTAGGTCGAGAGTATCCTAACTTGTGAGTGGGTCCCGTGGTGTGAAGAGTCTGTGGTCTCCGCAAAGCCATCAAGGGTGCCAAGAGACAATACCGGGAGAAACTTAAGTCCAAGTACAACCTCTGGGTCACACGGAGAATGTGGCACGGTCTGATTAAGATCAATGGATGCAAAGAATGTTCGGGGACGGCACGTGATGACGTAGGCACAGGTTGTGGTCTTCCAGCTCCTCCGAACAAAACTTAGAAAAGAACCGAGTAAGTTAAAAAAAAATTGAACAAAAGTTTCTTAGAAAGTCTATAATTCTCTATAAAGATCGGGGGATTATTGAAACATGTCTCCTAAACAAAAACTGAAGAAACATATTGGTTTAAAGAGATCGGGTGAGAAGAGGGAAGGAGGCCCTGTTGCGATGGAGAATCCTCGTGCTCAAGTTGAGAGGACTGATCCCGAAGAATGGCAAGCAGGAGCGGCGGCACCCGGGAGGAAGAAGCATGCCTCGCGTGAATACGGGGAACCGCACATGCGCGAACAAGGGGAACCGTGCATGCGCGAAATGTCACAAGGGAAGTTAAAGAAACTACAATCCCAGGATGCCTCTGCCACAGATAGTGACATCGACCAGGACCAGGACCAAGAACATACAGACGATCAAGAAGATTCATCAGAAGATGAACCTTGCCTATTTGATAGACCTAAAGGTAAAATTGAAAGTAAAAAATATAGGGGAAGTATGGAAGAGATCTTACAAGAAGTATGTGAACAATTAAAAAATAATACCATCGCCACCAACAGAAGTTTAAAAAAAATGGATAAATTGGATAAAAAAGTTTAAAAATTGGAAGTTAAGACTGAAGATACTACTGAAAGAGTGAATAAGATCGAAGACAACGTAACTGCTTGGATAACAGAAAGGAAACAGATATTTGAAAAACTGGACTTGTTGGAGAATACTAGTAGACGAAACAATATAAAGATTGTTGGTCTTGAAGAAGGCGCAGAGGGAGAAGATTCAATAGAATTCTTTCAAAAATGGATTCCGAATATTTTGGGAATGGAAAAAAGTGAAATTGAAATTGAAATTGAAAGGGCACATAGGGCATTAAGACCAAGTCCAAAACAGGGTCAGTATCCGAGATCAATTCTGATAAAATTATTGAGATATCAAGATAAAGAAAGAATTTTGAAGGCGGCTGCACAATGCATAAAGAATTCTACTCCTCCGAAAAGTGGGGAGAATAACCTTTTTTTCTATCCTGATATAAGTTATGAGCTTTTGAAGAGAAGGAAGGAATTCAACCCTGCGAAAAAAGCCCTGTGGCAAAAAGGTTATCGATTTTACCTGCGATACCCTGCAACACTGAATATTTTTATAGAAAGAGAAGGAAACAAATTTTTTACTGATTACCAGGAAGCTGAGGAATTTGCTTTAAAACTTCCAAAGGCTCACCAGATACAAGAAGAACAACAATGAGACATGGATTGAAACGGATATGAACGGAGAGAAGATAAAGGATATGAAATGTAAAGATTGAATGATTAATGATTGGGAGAAAAGGTTATGCTAGTTCGGGGGGGGGGGGTGGAGAACCACCAATTGATGACTGCGGGATTCATGTGTGTATTCATGGTGTGTGCCATGACCCGTAAAATGGAGGGAGGTAATGCTGTTTTCTTTTTTATAAACAGCATTAGTAGGGGGTTATTTTGGGTTTCTTTAACTATTTATTTTTCTTTTTCATCTTTTAGCCTGGATGTTGGGGGGGGGGGATGTACAGCAACATGGTGAATTTTAAGGAAACTCCCCAAAGAACCATGAGAAACGAGGTGTTATGTAATGTTATAGATAGGAGTAATTTTGTTAAGAATAATGGTTAAATTACTGAACTTTTGAGTTTTAATGTTAATGGGTTAAATGGGCCGGTAAAAAGAAAAAGAATTTTAACACATATTAAAAAAATGAAGATAGATATAGCTTTTTTGCAGGAAATTCATTTAACAGAGATGGAACATCAGAAATTAAAAAGAGACTGGGTGGGAACGGTTACTGCAGCTTCATTCAATTCAAAAGCGAGGGGAGTTGCAATTTTGATTAATAAAACATTACCAATCAAAATACAAAATACAATTATTGATCCTGCGGGAAGATATGTGATTATACATTGCCAACTCTTTTCGGAATTATGGACCTTGATGAATATTTATGCACCAAATGAAAATGATATAAAATTTATACATGAAACTTTTTTGAATCTGGCCGATGCCCAAGATAAAATACTAATAGGTGGAGACTTTAATTTTTGCTTAGACCCAGTTTTAGATAGATCAGTTAGGACAGTTACAAAAACGAAAATAGCAAAATTAACTTTGTCATTGATGAAAGATTTAAATCTAACCGATATATGGAGAAGACTTAACCCAAGAGAAAGAGATTATTCTTTTTACTCATATAGACATAAAACTTATTCGAGGATTGATCTCTTTTTATTATCAACAAACATACAGGACAGAGTGAAAAATGTTGAATATAAAGCAAGAACATTATCAGATCACTCCCCTTTAACAATGTCGATGGTAATGATGGATAAAGAGGAAATTACTTATAGATGGAGATTTAATTCAACATTATTAAATCGAGAAGATTTTTGTGAGTTTATGAGAAGACATATTCAATTTTATTTAGATACAAATTCCAACTCAGTTGATGATAAATTTGTTATAGGGGATGCAATGAAAGCATATTTGAGAGGACAGATAATAAGTTATACTTCCAAAATTAAGAAAGAATATATGGCCGAAGTAGAGCAATTGGAGAAAGAAATTACAAAATTAGAAAAAGAATCTCAAAGGTATGTAACGGAAGAGAAACGAAGACAACTTATCAATAAGAAGTTACAATATAATAAGTTACAATAAGAAGTTACAATATAATACATTACAGACATACCGAACAGAAAAAGCAATTATGAGAACTAAACAGAGTACTATGAGTTAGGAGAGAGATCACATAAGGTCCTTGCTTGGCAGTTGAAAGCTGAACAGTCTTCGAGAACGATTAACGCTATTAGAATAAATACAAATAAAATTACTTATAAACCTTTAGAAATTAATGAAACCTTTTTTTTTTTAAATTCTGAATTATACGTCAGAATCACAAAAAGATACTAATGAGATAGATTTTTTTAGCACAAATAAACCTTCCTAAATTAAATTTAGAAGAACAGATGGGATTAGATATGCCTTTTTCATTAAAAGAGGTCAAAGAAGTGTTAATATCACTACAGAGTAATAAATCCCCAGGAGAAGATGGGTTCCCGCCAGAATTTTATAAAAAATGTAAATAATTATTAATTCCTCCTTTTATGGAGGTAATACAGCGGGCGGAAAGAACACATAACCTCCCAGAGTCTTTTACGACAGCGATTTTAACAGTAATACCAAAAAAAGATAGGGATCCTTTAAAACCAACATCATATAAACCTATATCTTTGCTGAATACAGATTATAAAATAGTAGCAAAAATTTTATCTAATAGATTGTCTAAGTATTTACCAAAATTAGTACATATGGATCAAACTGGATTGATTAAAAATAGACATTCTGCAGATAATGTAACTAGGTTACTTAGTATAATGCATTTGGCACAAAAGAGGAATGAAATAAGTGTAGCAGTAGCTCTGGATGCAGAAAAAGCATTTGATAGGTTAGAGTGGGATTTTTTATATAAAGTATTGGAAAAATATGGGTTAGGAACAACTTTTATAAACTGGATTAAAACTCTAAATGTGAATCCCAAAGCTAAGGTAGTGACAAATGGCCAAATTTCAACACCGTTTCAATTAAAAAGGTCAACTAGACAAGGATGCCCATTATCACCTGCTTTATTTGTCCTGGCGATAGAACCGTTAGCTGAACTAATTAGAACTGACCCAGATATTAAGGGTTTTAAAGTCAATCAGGAAGAATTTAAGATTAATTTATTTGCAGATGAGGTTTTGATACACTTAACAAAACCATTAGATTCGTTGCGCAAACTATCTTTTAGATTAGAAGAATATGGAAGAATATCAGGTTATAAAATAAATTGGGATAAAAGTGAAATTTTACCCCTTACTAAAGGAGATTACACTCAATGTCGATTACTAACCCAATTTAGATGGCCATTAATTGGTATAAAGTATTTAGGTATAAGAATTGATAATGATATGAAGAATTTATATAAATTAAATTATTTATTATTACTAAGAAAAATAAAAGAGGACCTTGATAAATGGATGACATTACCAATAACATTAATAGGAAGAGTTAATGCCGTTAAAATGAATATATTTCCGAAATTACAATATTTATTCCAAACATTACCAATACAAGTACCACAGAAGTTTTTTCAAGAGTTAAATAAATATGTGCGGAAATTTCTTTGGAAAGGTAAAATGTCAAGAATATCGTTGGAAAAATTGACATGGAAGTTTGATTCAGGAGGATTACAACTTCCGAACTTTAAGAATTATTATAAAGCAAACCAACTGAGGTTTATTGCATCTCTTTTTGAAGAAAAAAACCCGGCATGGATAAGAATAGAACTAGATAAAATAGGAGAAAATATACCAGAAGACTTTATATATAAATGGGAACCTAAATTGATACGGGGACTGAAAGAATCTCCATTATTAAAACACTTGATCGGATTATGGACAATAGACAATAGACAATAGGTGCAGGAGTAGGCCATTCAGCCCTTCGAGCCAGCACCGCCATTCAATGCGATCATGGCTGATCACTATCAATCAGTACCCCGTTCCTGCCTTCTCCCCATACCCCCTCACTCCGCTATCCTTAAGAGCTCTATCCAGCTCTCTCTTGAAAGCATCCAACGAACTGGCCTCCACTGCCTTCTGAGGCAGAGAATTCCACACCTTCACCACCCTCTGACTGAAAAAGTTCTTCCTCATCTCCGTTCTAAATGGCCTACCCCTTATTCTCAAACTGTGGCCCCTTGTTCTGGACTCCCCCAACATTGGGAACATGTTATCTGCCTCTAATGTGTCCAATCCCCTAATTATCTTATATGTTTCAATAAGATCCCCCCTCATCCTTCTAAATTCCAGTGTATACAAGCCCAATCGCTCCAGCCTTTCAACATACGACAGTCCCGCCATTCCGGGAATTAATCTAGTGAACCTACGCTGCACGCCCTCCATAGCAAGAATATCCTTCCTCAAATTTGGAGACCAAAACTGCACACAGTACTCCAGGTGCGGTCTCACCAGGGCCCGGTACAACTGTAGAAGGACCTCTTTGCTCCTATACTCAACTCCTCTTGTTACGAAGGCCAACATTCCATTGGCTTTCTTCACTGCCTGCTGAACCTGCATGCTTCCTTTCATTGACTGATGCACTAGGACACCCAGATCTCGTTGAACTCCCCCTCCTCCTAACTTGACACCATTCAGATAATAATCTGCCTTTCTATTCTTACTTCCAAAGTGAATAACCTCACACTTATCTACATTAAACTGCATCTGCCATGTATCCGCCCACTCACACAACCTGTCCAGGTCACCCTGCAGCCTTATTGCATCTTCCTCACAATTCACACTACCCCCCAACTTAGTATCATCTGCAAATTTGCTAATGGTACTTTTAATCCCTCCGTCTAAGTCATTAATGTATATCGTAAATAGCTGGGGTCCCAGCACCGAACCTTGCGGTACCCCACTGGTCACTACCTGCCATTCCGAAAGGGACCCATTTATCCCCACTCTTTGCTTTCTGTCTGTTAACCAATTTTCTATCCATGTCAGTACCCTACCCCCAATACCATGTGCCCTAATTTTGCCCACTAATCTCCTATGTGGGACCTTGTCGAAGGCTTTCTGAAAGTCGAGGTACACCACATCCACTGACTCTCCCTTGTCAATTTTCCTAGTTACATCCTCAAAAAATTCCAGTAGATTTGTCAAGCATGATTTCCCCTTCGTAAATCCATGCTGACTCGGAACGATCCCGTTACTGCTATCCAAATGCTCAGCAATTTCGTCTTTTATAATTGACTCCAGCATTTTCCCCACCACTGATGTCAGACTAACTGGTCTATAATTACCCGTTTTCTCTCTCCCTCCTTTCTTAAAAAGTGGGATAACATTTGCTATCCTCCAATCCACAGGAACTGATCCTGAATCTATAGAACATTGAAAAATGATCTCCAATGCTTCCACTATTTCTAGAGCCACCTCCTTAAGTACTCTGGGATGCAGACCATCAGGCCCTGGGGATTTATCAGCCTTCAGTCCCATCAGTCTACCCAAAACCATTTCCTGCCTAATGTGGATTTCCTTCAGTTCCTCCATCACCCTAGGTTCTCCAGCCCCTAGAACATTTGGGAGATTGTGTGTATCTTCCTCAGTGAAGACAGATCCAAAGTAACGGTTTAACTCGTCTGCCATTTCTTTGTTCCCCATAATAAATTCCCCTGCTTCTGTCTTCAAGGGACCCACATTTGCCTTGACTATTTTTTTCCTCTTCACGTACCTAAAAAAACTTTTGCTATCCTCCTTTATATTATTGGCTAGTTTACCCTCGTACCTCATCTTTTCTCCTCGTATTGCCTTTTTAGTTAACTTTTGTTGCTCTTTAAAAGAGTCCCAATCCTCTGTCTTCCCACTCTTCTTTGCTATGTTATACTTCCTCTCCTTAATTTTTATGCTGTCCCTGACTTCCCTTGTCAGCCACAGGTGTCTCTTACTCCCCTTAGAGTCTTTCCACCTCTTTGGAATAAATTGATCCTGCAACCTCTGGAATAAGGTAAATTTTGAGGATGAAACAAAAAAATCTTTATTAGGAAAGACAACTTTGATTCAGAATAGATTGATACCTTTTACAATGGATAACCAGCTTCTATATAGGTGGCATCAAAAAGGGATTAGATATATAGGTGATTGCTTTGAAAAAGGTATATTGATGTCATTTGAACAATTGAAAAAAAAATATCATATATCAAATAATTCCCTTTTCTGTTACTTTCAATTAAGAGCTTATTTAAAAGATAAATTGGGTCAAACAATGTTATTGCCGAAATCTAAGGAAATTGAAAACCTAATTCAAAAAGGACAAATCATTTTTTTTACTTCTATTATATATAATCTAATTCAAAAAAGGCTCCTAAACAAGGAATTCATATATCAAGGCGAAAATGGGAAACGGATTTGAATATTAATATTGATGGAACAAATTGGTCAAAACTATGCCTTGACAGTATGAAA
>NW_027603526.1:0-13573 GCF_053455715.1 Rhinoraja longicauda
AAATCAGTAGATACTGGGATCTGAAGGCTACGCTCCAAACCCCCCATTCTGACCACAACCGACAATGACAGGCCAGTTTCACTAAAGGAAACCAATGAGAAAGTGTAAAGTGTGATCAAGTGGTTAAAGATGCAAGACGCAATATCGAACTCAGGTCCATGCTACATGTTACAAGCGTGTGAAGATCTCAGGATAGTTTATCGAAATCTCACAAATAGACTGCAGAGAATGGATCTGCAAAATGCACATTTTTATATTTTACAAACCAGAATGCAGAAACGTACCAGGATAGCAACGGAACTTTCAGCCAATTAATTCATCCAAATGAAACTGCTTCCTGCAGCTTTGCTAAGATGTTGATGTCTTCAGGTGAAGCTGCTACTGCGGTTGCATTGGGCTTGAGTTAAGGGAGAGAGCTCCAATGACAATGAAAGGCGTGACAACCCAGAGACCCTGAAATATGCATTTTCCATATAACGTCCAATTCGTGGTTTAGTTGTGATTTATTGACTTCTGTCGTTTGAATATAGCACGTCCCTGCTCAACAATTTATATTCTCTTCCGCACCATGGAGATAAAGAATGTAGATACAAGGAACAGGAGATGTTGGTTTACATTGAACACACAGCAGGTCACAACAGATTCATGGAATCTACAAACCGAATTAACCATTCCACACTTTATGACTGCAGGTCCGTGACTATGACATACACAGCGGTGGGACAATTGCTGTCTGTCATCTATATCAACGAATTGATTCAGATGGTGCAAGGAATGATTACTAACTTTACAAATACAATTTAAGGCAGGTGGGATGGTAGATTGCCAAGATGCATATTAAGAATGACGTTGGGATTTTAATCAGCTGGGAAGTGGGTGGTGGAATAGCGTGCGGCATTTAGGTTGGATATCTGTGAAGTTTGGGCACGATGTCTTTCATTTGTTACGGTATTAAGTGCAGATGTTGGGGCGTTAGATCACAGTTTACAAGGCGTTGGTGAGGAGGCCACGCTTGTTTGCAGTTCCCTTGCCGTCCATTTGATGTCGCCATTACTCTACATGATTACAATCGAGCCGCCCAGATAGATAGAGAGAGAGAGACTGAGGGAGAGATGGAGTGAGAGTGAGAGGGGAGGGAGGGGTAAGGGTGACAAGTTCACAGAGAGAGAGAATAGGGAGGATAGGAGAGAGAGTCACAGCTCAAAGAGAGGACAGCAGTAAGGATGGAGGGAGAGAGAAAGGGAGGAGGGAAATGTGCTGCAAGAAACACCATTTGCTATTTCTCAGATCTCTTTCCAATTTGAAAAAGTCCCTGCATTAATTCCTGCTCGCATTTTCACTGACTGTGATAACACAGGGAGAGAGAGAAAAGGGAAAGAGAGAGGGGGAGGACAGAGAGAGAGGGGTGAGGGAAAGATTGAGAGAGGGTGAGAGAGAGGAAGAGAGAGAGAAAGGGGAGAAAAAGAGAGAGAAAGGGTGAGAGGGAGAGTGACGGGGAGAAAGAGGGGAGAGGGGTATCAAATATTAGTTTAAGTTTAATTTATTATTTTTAATGTTTTTAATGTTTTCTTATAAAGTGGAGGGGGAGAGAAAGAGGAGAAAGAGGAGAGAGAGAGAGAGAGAGAGAGAGAGAGAGAGAGAGAGACGAGAGAGAGAGAGAGAGAGAGAGAGAGAGAGAGAGAGAGAGAGAGAGAGAGAGAGAGAGGGAGAGGAGGGAGAGGGGAGAGAGAGAGAGAGAGAGAGCGAGAGAGAGAGAGAGAGAGAGAGAGAGAGAGGAGAGAGAGAGAGAGAGAGAGAGAGAGAGAGAGGGAGATGGAGAGAGAGAGAGAAAGACCCAGTGGTCCCCAGTGCGGAGGGGGGGGGGGTGAGAATGAGGGGGTAGAAACTGAAATAAACACTTCAATGATCAGGGACTGTCATTAAAATGATCAATGTATATGACAGGCAATGGTGTTATTTTTTCTGCTTAATCTGCATCTTTGAGCAAGGGGGCGATTGGGTGAATGTGAGGGGCTGGGGGTCCCGGAGCGGGGCCGGCGATGGATCATCCGCCCGGGACTGACAGCTGGAAGATGCGGCGGTGAATGTGAGGAGCCGGAGCCCGGAGCGGAGAGACTGCGGCCGCCCTCTGGGATGCGCTCAGGGCGCGGGTTTATTAATGAGCCGCAGCGCTGAGGTGAGCGGATATTTCACCGCGCTCTTCACCTGCTCCCTGAACTTGGACTGGGTCACCGCGTAAATAAATGTGTTGGTGCAGCAGCTGAGATTCCTCAGCAAAAACCCGACGTAGATAAAGATATATTGGGAATCATTCAGATCAGCTCCAGTCCCTGTGATCTGATAATAGACGAAGTTTACAACCACCGTCAGCCACAGGAGGATGAAGCTGCCGGAGATGGTGAAGAGTAAAACCACAGACCTCCTCCTGCTCTCCATCTCCGGGTCACTGCGCTTCTCCCCCTTGCTCTCACCCCTCAGCCCGTGACGGACCCGACTGGCCACTAAAATGTGCCGGACTGTCAGAGCGTTGAGCAGCAGGATCACAGCGAAAGGGAGGAGCGGAGTTAAAACCGTGTCGATCCAGTCAAATGCCACCCACCCGGGGTCAGTGTAATAACTGTCCACCGTGTCACAGCCCCACGGGACATTGTCGATGATTGTCCAGGGTTCATTTGTGAAGTAGCGGGGAACGTTTTTCAGACACAGCAGAACGCCGGCTGTTGCGAGAACCGCAGCCGCAGTTTTCCCGGTGCAATATTTAGTTTTCAGCTTCTGGCAACAAATGGCGACAAAGCGATCAAAGGTGAAAGTGACAGTGAACCAGACAGAACAGTCTGTAGCTGAATAGCTCAGTACTTCGTTAACACTGCACACAGGGGTGATGGTCAGGAAACTCCAATAAAAGTAATGGTATCGGATCCGAGACAAAATGACCTCGGTGATCAGGGCGAGTAGATCGGCCGCTGCCATGGCCACCAGGTAGCGAGTGGTGCAGGTGGAGAGGCCGCACTTTCCCCGGGACAGGATCACAATCGCCACTAAATTCACTGCGGAAAGAGAAGGGGAGCGGACACTGGGCATTACTGAACACGGTCTCCGGGGCTGAACACCGGCTCCACTTTCAGCTGGAGATCAGGAGTGTTGGAGTCGGTGCGCGGCTGCAGGTTTAACAATGTCAGACCCGGCTCCGACTGTGCCCGACCTGCCTGCTTCAGGGGAGAGGAGATAAGGCGACGGGCGTGGTAAAGGGAGGGGAGGGAACGAGCAGCCGCCCGCTACAATAGGCGGAATGGTCCTGTCTACAGTTAACCCCGCTCACAGTCTCTGATGGGGCCGGTTTCACAGACTTAACCGTGACCGGCCGCGTTTAACCAGGGCTCGGGGAACTCGGCATCTGATGGGGACGAGGAGGGTTCCAGAGGGAAGGCAGGGACAACTTAGGATCCGGCAGCAGAGTGGCTCCGTTAATGGATTCATTCCTCAGTTCGGTAACAACACACGCCGGTAGATCCGCGGCCACTGGTTCAGGAGATTGATCCAATTATTGACCAACAGGTGTTGGAATCCGACTGTGACAGACTCCACAGTGAGACGTGTCCACAGGAGCGGGTGTTCACTCTGATCAATAACTCAGACACAGTGAACTTCACAATGTAAACCCCTTCCCAGTCACACCGTCCCGGAGAGCTGCCTGTCCCGAGCACTGGGACAACTCTGGGCAAGGTCCCACTGAAGGCAAGAACAACATTCTAGTGGGTCCCGGCAGTGGGAGAAAGAGAGGGTTAGTTTCGGCTGCCTGAAAATGAGAAAAATCACAGCGTTAATTCAGATATTTCATTTAGAGGATTGATATACTTCACATATTCTTGTACAACAATCATCAGTTAGGAATATTGTAACACGATCAGAATCATGTCAACACCGGTTAACAGACGGAGTTATAAAACTTGAATCGTTCTGCTCACTTACCAGGGACTCCAACGGCAGCAATGATCACATACAAGATTTTCTGCACGGCGAAATATTCGTACAGCTTTTCCCACATGTTCTCTGCCCAGCGACGTGTCCCCGTGAACTGCCGGTAATCTCTCGGAATGAAATGCCGGGGCAGAACATTCCCGGAGATTTTATACCATTTTCCGTCTCCACCGGGACAGTGAAGTTTCAACAGAATTAAAAATAGAGCTTTTGAAATGACTCGCAAACAGATGACATCAGCCAAGTGAAATCCCTGCTGAGACAGGTCGTGATTTATTCAGGGAATTGATTGAGAAACTCCAAAGACTGGGAATTGTGGCGATACTGGGGGATGGAAATTGGGAGCGGCATTGTTCCAGCAAAGGGGATATTGGTTCAAACTCCATCTGGTCCAACTCTCCACCTCGTGTTGTTTATCTGATTTCCTTCACTCAGCAAGGCAATCCCAAATTTAAGGGACCGTCTCAATGCTTCTGGTGCCCAGTTTAAAGGTGGACTAGACAGCCTTTGTCAGCGTGATGAATTAGTTCAACAGATCACATCAGACTAAAATGGCCCGTCCACTCTGTTTTAACACTCAATGTGATCGCGGCTTAACTGATTGTAACCTCAACCCCACACTCCCGGCGACCCCTAGTAAGCATTTAGTCCTTGCTTGCCTCGAATAGATCTGGCTTTGCCTTGGGACAACAACATTCTCTACCTTCATCACCTCTGAGGAGGAACGACCCAAAGACTCACGACACTCAGTGAACAGAACCATTGCCGCCTCAGAATTGTCTTAAAAGTAGAACAAACGGCGAATGATGCATCATCTCTCCCTCCTCTCTTTCTCTCTCTCTCTATCTTTACTGCTATTCTCTCACTGAACTGTTATTCTCGCCTCTACACTCTCTATTCTCCCTCTCTGTGCCGACCGCTCTCTGCCAACCTCTCTCCCCTCCCACTCTTACTGCATCTCTCCCTCCTTCTCCCTGTATCTCTCTAATGCTTCCCTCTCCCCCTTTTGCCAACCCACTGGCTCTGAACTCCCCTCTCTCCTCATTTTTCCCACTCTCCCTTTGATCGTTCACTCTCCCTCCACCTCTTCATTCGTCTTCTCCCCTATCTCTCCCTTTTATCTTTGTACGACCGATTTCTCTATCCATTTCCTCACCTCTCCATCACTTACCATCACTTCTCTTTCCAAAGCCTTTCTTGGCAAGTGCAGTTAAAACGGTTAGCCACCATGGGATGTAACAGCTGTCCCTAAACCCCCTCCCTCACGCTCGAGAAGCCCTTCCAGGTGAGACAGATGTTCACCTGCACCTCCTCTAATCTCATCTACTGCATGTGGTGTTCCAGGTATGGCCTCCTTTACATCGGCGTGGTGAAATGGAGACTCGGTGACCGTTTTGTCGAACACTCACCCTCGTTCTGCTAAGGCTTGCCGTGTCTCCCCGTTGCAAGCCATTGTAACTCCCCCTCGCACACTGACCTTTCTGTCCTGGGCCTCCACCAGCGCCAGAGAGGTTACATTAAAACAGAAAGAACGCCGCTTCATAGTCCGCTTGGGAACCTTGCAACCTAATGGTATGAACATTAGCAAATGCCAGGTAACTAACGTGCAACTTCCCGCTTTTCCCTCGCTCTTTGTCTTGCTTCACGCGGACTCGCACCTGTTCATCCCCTCCACCTCACCTTCAACCGATATTCCCTCCTCTCTCTTTATAATTCCAACCTGCTCAATCCTTATCTCGCAACTTTTATCTTTTAACCTCTGGTCTCAACCACCTAACTATTAAAACGGTATTCACCCACTCATCGTTCAACTCGCTTTGTCCTGCTGTTCCAGCCTTCTCCAGCTCCCCACCACAATCAGTCTGAAGAAGGGTCTCGAACCGAACTTCACCCATCCATGTCCTTGGCAGGCTTAGCTAGTTCAGCGTGCCCTCTACAACTCTCACCAACTTCGACAGATACACCATAGAAAGTATTTTATCAAGATGCATCACAGCTTGGTTTAGGAACAGCTCCATACAAGAACGCCAGAAATTGCTGCGAATTGTCCAGACCATCACACAAAGCAACCTCCCTTATATTGACTCAATTTATAAACCACGCTTCCTCGGCAAGGCCAGCAGCATAATCAAGGACGAGTCGCACCATTGCCACTCCTGCTTCTCCTCTGTCCCATCAGGTAAAGAACAAGGGGCCACAGTTTGAGAATAAGGGGTAGGCCATTTAGAACGGAGATGAGGAAGAACTTTTTCAGTCAGAGGGTGGTGAAGGTGTGGAATTCTCTGCCTCAGAAGGCAGTGGAGGCCAGTTCGTTGGATGCTTTCAAGAGAGAGCTGGATAGAGCTCTTAAGGATAGCGGAGTGAGGGGGTATGGGGAGAAGGCAGGAACGGGGTACTGATTGATAGTGATCAGCCATGATCGCATTGAATGGCGGTGCTGGCTCGAAGGGCTGAATGGCCTACTCCTGCACCTATTGTCTATTGTCTATTGTCTATTGTAAAATGCACAGAAGTGTGAAAATGCACACCTCCAGTTTCAGGGACAGTGTCTTCCCAGCTGTTATCAGGCAACGGAATCATCCCACCACAACCAGAAAGCAGTGCTGAACTACTATCTACCTCTGTTGATCCTCGGACTATCCTCGATCGGATTTTGCAGGCTTTACCTCGCACTGGACGTTATCCCCTTATCGTGTATCTATACTCTGTAAATGGCTCGACTGTAATGAAGTATTTTGTTTCCACTGACTGGGTAGCACGCAACAGTCTTTTCACGGTACCTCGGTACACGTGACAATAAACTGCACTGAACTGACATACTCAACTAGATTTCTCCAGAGGTGTAGCCTGACTCGCATTGGATATTGATTGTGTGTGACAGTGTGAGTGTGCGAGTCCGTGCAAGAGTGTGCTAGCACGTGTATGCGAGTGTGAATGTGTGAGATTGTGCACATGAGTCGGTGTGTGTGTGTGTATGCGTTAGTGTATGCGGTTGCAGGGATTTCAATGATTCAGTGATACCTTATTATCACGTACCCAGGTAGAGTGAAATGCTTAGTTTTGCAGACAACCCGGTAACATCATGTAGAAGACCTCACCTGGGCGGTATAAAAGAGTCGCCACATTTTGACGCCGACAAAGTTACAAACGTTGGCCGGATAGTTGTATCTCCTGCCTGCCGCCGCTCCGCGGGTCGCCCCTTCGTTCTTGGCGGCCTTCCTCGCTCTCCGACGGTCCACCTCGCTCTCTGCGGTTCCTCGCGGCTCCCACCTCGCTCCCGAGGCGCGGTTCTCATCGCCATCCGCGGTGGGCGAGCCGGGCCGACACCGGCCGACTGAAGGGCTTGGCCCCGCTCACCGGGAACACTCCCGGCCACACTGCGCTGCGCTGCTCGACGCGAACATCCAAGGATAAACTCAATCCCAAAATGTGCGCGTGTGCATGCGGGTAGAGTATGTAAGAGTGCCTATATTTGTGTGTGTGTGTCTGTCTGTGCTAGTGCGTGAGTGTGCGTGTGAGTGTGTGAGCATTAATAAGTGTGGATGCAAGTGCGATTGAATGTATCTGTGTCTCTGAGTGGGAGAGTGCATGTGGGTTTGTGAAGGACAGTGTTTGCGTCTGTGCGTGTGTGTGGCTGTTTGTGAGAATGTGAGAGAATATGTGGGATGTGAGTTTGTCAGAGTGTTTGAACATGTAATTCTTTGATAGTGTGTGTGTGTGTGTGTGTGTGTGTGTGTGTGTGCGTGTACGTGTGTGGGAGAGTATATGATGGTGTTGTCAGAGAATGTGTTCATGTGTAAGTGTGTGCGAAAGAGTGCGTGTCTCTTCGTGCTAGGGCGTGTGAATATCTGTTAGTGTGAGTGCATGTGTACGTGTGATTGTATGTGAGAATGTGTGAGAGTATATTTGATTGTTTGTGATTGCATTTGAGAGATTGCGTGTGTCTTCGTGCACGGCTATGTGTGTGTGCGTGTTTGACTGTGTTTGAGGGTGTGAACATGTGTGTTTGTAATGATGTAATGGCATACTGTGGGTTTTAGTGACGACGTGACACGCTGTGGGGCATTACTGATGGAGTGACACACTGTGCAGTGGAACTGATGGAGTGACAAAATGTATGGTAGTAATGGTGGATTATCACACTGGGTTGGTACAGATGGAGTGACACACTTTGAAGTTGTATTGGTGAAGTCACACACTGCGCAGTAGTACTGATGTAGTGACACACTGTGGGGTAGTACTGATGGAGTGACACAATGTGGGGTAGTACTGATGGAGTGACACAATGCGCTGTAGTACTGATGGAGTGACCCCAGTTGATGCAGTACGGGTGGATTAACATACTGTGGTTTAGTACAGATGGAGTGACACAATTTGCGGTAGTACTGATGAAGTGACACACTTTGCCGTTGTTCTGATGGAATGATACACAGTGGGGCTCTACTGATGTAGTGACACACTACGGGTAATACTCATGGAGTGGCACAATGTGTAGTACTGTTGTTATGACAAACTGCGGAGTAGTACTGACGGAGGGACACACAGTGGAATAGCACTGATTTAGTGACAAATTGCGAGGTCATTGCATCAGTACTACCACGCAGTTTGTCACTCCGTCAGTACTACTTCAGTGTGCAACTACATCCCGTGGGGTAAAACTGATGGAGTGACACGCTGTGGAGCAGTACTGATGGAGTGACACACGGTGCGTATTACTGATGGACTGACACACTGCGCGGTTGTAATGACGGAGTGAGATACTTCGGTGTAGTGCTGATTGAATGACACACTTGGGGTAGTGTGGACAGAATGGCGCACAGTGGGCTAATACCGAAGTATTGACCCAATCTTTGGTGGTACTGTCGGGTTGCACATTGTGGAATGGTAAGGACTGACGGTGGGGCAGTACAGATGGAGAGTTACACTGATGGGTAATACTAATTGAATGAGTCTGTGCGGTTGTACAAAATGGAATAACAACCTTAAGGCAGTACTGATGGAGTGCATCACTGTGGTGTAGTACTGATGGAATAACATATTGTAGGGTAGTACAGATGGAGTGCCACGCTCCAGTGTTGTGCTGATGGAGTGTAACACTGTGGAGTAGTACTGGTGTAATGACGTACTGTGGAGGTGTATTGATGGAATGACACACTGTGGGGTAGCACGGATGTAATAGCACATTCTGTTGGAGTGACGCAGTAATACTGATGGACTGACACGCTCTGCGGTAGTACAGTTGCGATGAAAAACTGTGGTGAAATAGTGATGGAATTACACACTATGGAGTCGCTGCGATGGATAGCACACTGTGGGGTAATGCGGATGGAATGGCAGATTTGAGGTAGTCCTGATGTTGTGAAACACTTTGGGGAGTGCTGATGGAAGAACATACTGCGGGGAGCATTGATGGAGTGACACGTTCTAGGGTTGCACTGGAGTGACATGATGTTGGGCAGTGCCGATGTAGTGTAACAATATTGAGTTGTATTGATGCAGTGAGACACTGTGCGGTTTCACCGACGGAGTGACACACTGAGCGGTAGTACTATTGTGATGACAAACTGTGATGTAGTACTAATGCAATGACACACTGTTTGGTAATACCGATGGAATGACACAATTTGTGGCAGCACTTATGGAGTGACCCACTGGGATAGTCCTGAATGAATGATAAAAATCGGGTAGTGCTAGTGGCGTGAGGCATTGTGGGGAAATACTTATACTGTGGGGAAATACTGATGGAGTGAGATTGGGCTGATGGAGTGAAGGACTGGTATATTTTGTGGTAGTACTGATATAGTGACACATTCGATGGTATTATTGAAGGGGTGAAAAACTGTGGGTAGAACTGATGAAATTACATACTTAAGGTGGTACTGACAGAGTGAAACACCGCCGGGAATAAATGATGGAATGACATACTGTGGGGTTGTACTGATGAGAGTGGCACGATCTTGTGTACGACTAATGGAGTAACATGTAGTACTGATGGAGTGAGAGACTGTAAAGTAGTATTGATGGAGTAACCTAACGTAGGGTAGTGTTGAAATAATGGCACATTCTGGGGTAGTTCTGATGGGATGACACACTGTGCGGTAGTACTATTGTTGTGACATAATGTGGGATGGAATTGATGGAGTGACACTGTGCGGTAGCACTGATGGAGTGACGCACTGTAGGGTAGTACTGGTGTAATGGTATACTGTTGGATAGTACTGATGGAGTGACGCACTGTGGAGTAGTACTGGTGTAACGGTATACTGTGGGATAGTACTGATGGAGTGACGCACTGTAGGATAGTACTGGTGTAATGGTATACTGTTGGATAGTACTGATGGAGTGACGCACTGCGGGGTGGTACTGGTATAACGGTATACTGTGGGATATTACTGCTGGAGTGATATCGGCGAGACAAAGCGCAAGCTCGGCGAATGTTTCGCTGAACAGTCCCACACAGTCCTACGTGATCTCCCGGTTGCTCAGCACTTTAACTCACCCCCGCTACCCCATTCCCAATCTGAACTTTCTGTCCTGGGCATCCTCCATTGTCAGAGTGAGGCCCAGCGCAAATTGGAGGAACAGCACCTCATACTTCGCTTGGGCAGCAAACATACCAGCGATATGAACATTGACTTATCTAACTTCAATTAGCCCTTGCTTTCCCTCTCTCTCCATCCCTCCTCCTTCCCAGTTCTCCCACCAGTCTCACTGTCTCCAACAACATTCTATCTCTTTCCCGCCGACCTCTCTGACATCAGTCTAAAGAAGGGTCTCGATCCGAAACGCCACCCATTCTTTCTCTCCAGAGATGCTGCCTGTCTCGTTGAGTTACACCAGCATTTTGTGTCTACCTTCCATTTAAACCAGCTTGTGCATTTCTTTCCTACATGAAGTACAAGGCACGGCAGGACTTTCGGCTAATAATAGCTGTGCCGAACATGAGACGACCAACCTTACCTGCCTGCTCACAATGTACATCCCTTCGTTACCTGAAAATCTGAACTTGTCTTAAATGTCATAAATGTATCTGCCTCCAACACCAGTGGAGTGGGTGGTAAGATTTTAGGACCCGTTATACAGGATGATGTGACAGAGTATTTATAAGTGCACGATGAAATAGGCAGAAGTTGGCATGGCTTTGTGAAGGCAAGGTCGTGTTTGATAAATTTGCTGGAATTATTTGAAGAAGTAAATAGCAAGACAGCCAAAGGAGTGTCAGTAGATGTTGTTTACTTTGATTTTCAGAAAGCCTTTGACCAGGTGTCACAAGATGGCTGCTCAGGAAGATGAGAGCCCACGGTGTCAAAGGGCAGATACCAGCATGGATAACTGGTTGGCTGGATGGCAGAAAACAAAGAGTGGCAATAAAGGGGGATTTTTTTTCTAGTTGGCTAACAGTAACTAGTGGAGATCTTCAAGGATCCGTGTTTGTCCGCTACTCCACGTTTTATATTATGATTTGGACGAGGGGATTGAAGGCTTTGTGGCAAAGTTTGCGGATGTTACGAAAATAGGTGGAAGGGCAGGTAGTTTAGAGAAAGCAGGGACTCTGCAGAAGGACTTGGACATGTTGGGGGAATGGGCAGAGAAGTGGCAGATGGAATATAGTGTAGCAAAGTGGGGAAGTGCCTAAGTGGGGAAATAATCCATAAATCGGAAGTGCAAAGGGACTTGGGAGTGCTGGTTATCGTGTCGTATCTCCGTTCGTCCTACGGCCTAACACCGTGGAGTCGGCGGCCTCCAGCTGGGATCGACCTTGAAGACTCCGGTGGCAGGGCCTGGACTTGCCATCTCGGAGGCTTCGGCCGTGGGCCCTGCAGACCGCAACATCTGGAGTTCGCAGGTCCCTGGCTGGCGACCGGCTTTCGGGAGCTCCAGCCATAGCAGCTTCGACCGCCCCGAAGTGCGAAGTTTGACCGACCCGCTCGCAGGGCCCTCATCGCCCTGCGTGGCTCGGTCGCGGCACTTCCCATCACCCGGTGGGGGCGTAGGACCTTCATCGGCCTGCTCGGCTCGACCTGGGACTTTCCATCGCCCGGTGGGCACTTCAAAAGTCGAGAGCCTCGATCGCCTCCTGGCACCACGGGAGAAGAATGAGGAGGAGATAAGTCTTTATTTGCCTTCCATCACAGTGAGAGTGTGCCTGGAGCAATCACTGTGATGGCTGTTTGTGTTAAATTTGTAATTGTGTGTCTTGTGTTCTTTATTGTCTACTGCCGGACCCTGACGTGAGAGGACGCTGGCGCTATTTGTTCGCCGCTGCTCCGTCAGGACAAATCTTTTGATCGTTTGTTTGTTTTTATGTCTTGACTGTTTTGTAAAGCGTCTTTGAGCAATTGGAAAAGCGCTATAAAAAATAAATGTTTATTATTATTATTATTATTATTATTCCACAAATGTTATCTGCAAGTTGAATCGGTGAGAGTGATCAGCCATGATCACATGGAATGGTGGTGCTGGCTCGAAGGGCCGAATGGCCTACTCCTGCACCTATTGTCTATTGTCTATTGTCTAATGGAAGCAAATTCATTGCCAGCATTTATTTCAAGAGGACTTGTACACAGAAAAACGGATGTCATGTTGAGGCTATACAAGGCGCTGGGAAGGCTGCATTTGGAATATTGTGAGCAATTCTGGGCACCATATCAGAGGAACGGTGTGCTGGCTCTGGAGAGGTTCCAGAGGAGGTTTACAAGAATGATCCCAGCAATAAGTTAACCAATGGCGAGCGTTTGGCGGCTCCCGGATTGCACTCGGAGTTTAGAAGTATGAGGGTGGACCTCATTGAAACATACAAATATGTGAATGGTTTAGATCCAGTGGATGTGGAAAGTATGTTTCCACTTGTGGGAGCGTCTCGGACAAGAGATCATTTCCTCAGAATTAATCTACGTTCTCTTTTGAAGATGATCAGAAATTTAATTAGTCAGAAGGTGATGAATTTGTGGAATTATTTGCCACAACAGGCTGTGTACGTCACGTCACTGGATATTTAAAGGCGTAGACAGAAAGATTCTGGATTCATACAGGTATCAGAAGTTATGGGGAGATGGTAGGAGAATGGGGGTTGGAGGGAAAAAGCTTGGCGGATAAGACGATCGGCCGAATGGTCTAATTCTACTCCTATTCCTTATCACCCAATGCCCACCTGCGGTATTGCGTTCGATGCACACACTGCCCCTTGCTTTCCACGCACACCTCGTTTAAACTTCATCCCTTTCACCATAAAGGGGTGGCCTTCAATACTTGATATTTCCATCTTGACAAGAATGTTCTGACTGTTTACCATATATTTGCCTCTCATAATTTGCTATCCGATCTATCAGGTTACTGCCCGAACTCCGATGAATCAGTCCAACGTCTGGTTGTTCATACGCCCCAGGCGATGTTCTTGTAAACGTCTGGAACACGATTTCCGAAGCGCCCATATCCTTCGTGTACGAGAGCGAACATAACTGTACACAATGCTGCAAAAGCGGCCGAAGTAAAGTTCTCTAAAGTTGAATATTGACATCTGACTCATATTCAATGACTCGGTGCCTGCCTGCCACCCGCGCCAACCTGAAGGGCCCAAACACTTGTCTTACACTCA
>NW_027603527.1:0-13567 GCF_053455715.1 Rhinoraja longicauda
ATAAAGACTTTACTCTTTTACCACTAACTGTTGCATTGTTGTCCGTCTAGAGAAAAACGAACTTTAACAAGACGATGGTCCAGTTGCCAGAGAACACCTGGGAATAAACTGGTCTCTTCTTCCCTTGCCGCTTCAGATGGAGGTTTCGTGTTGAAGAACAGGTTTCTGGGTGGGTGTTGGTTTACCCATGAGGATACCCAGAGCAGTGGATGGAGTAGAGAAACAATTGGTGGAAATTGGTGGGCGAGTGTTTTTCTTTATTTCAAAAATAAACTTTATTCTAAGAAACCCAAATCTGAGTTTAGTTTATTATCACGTGTACCGAGGTACAGTGAAATACTTTAATTGCGTGCTAACCAGTCAGCGGAAAGAATATACACCGAGACATTCGCAGTGTACACATCCATGATTAAAGGAAGAACGTGAAAAATGTTAAGTGTAAAATAAAGTCCAGTAGAGTCCGATTACAGATAGTCCGAGGGTATCCAATGAGGTAGATGGTGGCCCAGAACCGCTCTCTAGTAGTTGGCAGGGCCGTCTGATTATTGTGGCTGTGAAGGGTGAGTGCGTCCACACATCTCTGTCGTCAGCTTGCTCCCCCACCCCCCCCTCTCTCCCCCCCCCCCCACCCCCCACATCCCCCACATCCACCATCCCTTATGTGTCACTTGTGTGGTTTGATGCTACGTGACTAACTGCGTGGGCTCTCCGCAAAGAAAGTGAAAGAATATCTTCCGCATTCCAGTCCAGTCTCCGGAGAGGAACCCGCGACAGCGATTGAACAGGTTCAGAATATCCTTCCCCGACAGACATAACCGCTGGCGTTAGAGTCGAGGCTGGGATTTGCCAAAGGCTAACCAGAGCTCTCAGCGCGGGGCTTGGAGTCAGTCCGGTGAGGTTCAGGGTCTGACTTCAGCGCTGACAGTGCAGGAGGGGGCTCCCAGCGAGACCATTCGTCCCATCGTAATCATTGCAACCCCACTGCAGCTGCAGACCGACACTTCCTCGACCGGCGAGTGAAACAGATCCGTGCACCAGGGAGACACAAGAAACGAAACATGCGGGAATTTTGAGCAAAAACAAGCGGAGCAGGAACTCCAATTGAGGGAGGCCGGGAACATAGTCTGTCCATTTCCCCCCATAGATGTTGCCTGAGCCGATGTGATCTTCCAGCGGTTGCGGCAAGAGACAATAGACAATAGACAATAGACGCAGGAGGAGGCCATTCGGCCCTTCGAGGCAGCACCACCATTCAATGTGATCATGGTTGATCATTCTCAATCAGAACCCCGTTCCTGCCTTCTCCCTACACCCCTGACTCCGCTATCCTTAAGAGCTCCATCTAGCTCTCTCTTGAATGCATTCAGAGAATTGGCCTCCACTGTCTTCTGAGGCAGAGAATTCCACAGATTTACAACTCCCTGACTGAAAAAGTTTTTCCTCATCTCCGTTCTAAATGGCCTACCCCTTATTCTTAAAATGTGGCCCCTGGTTCTGGACTCCCCCAACATTGGGATCATGTTTCCTGCCTCTAACGTGTCCAACCCCATAATAATCTTGTGTGTTTCGATAAGATCCCCTCTCATCCTTCCAAATTCCAGTGTATGCAAGCCTAGTCGCTCCAGTCTTTCAACATATGACAGTCGCGCCATTCCGGGAATTAACATAGTAAACCATCAATAGCAAGAATATCCTTCCTCAAATTTGGAGACCAAAACTGCACAAAGTACTCCAGGTGCGATCTCACTAGGGCCCTGTACAACTGCAGAAGGACCTCTTCGCTCCTATACTCAACTCCTCTTGTTATGAAGGCCAACATTCCATTGGCTTTCTGCACTTCCTGCTGTACCTGCATGCTTGCTTTCAGTGACTGGTGCACTAGGACACACAGATCTCGTTGTACGTCCCCTTTTCCTAACTTGACACCATTCAGATAATAATCTGCCTTCCTATTCTTACCACCAAAGTTGATAACCTCACACTTATCCACATTAAACTGCATCTGCCATGCATGTGCCCACTCACACAACCTGTCCAAGTCACCCTGCAACCTCATAGCACCTTCCTCACAGTTCGCACCACCACCCAGCTTTGTATCATCTGCAAATTTGCTAATGTTACTTTTAATCACTTCATCTGAGTCATTAATATATATTGTAAATAGCTGCTGTCCCAGCACCGAGCCTTGTGGTATCCCACCAGTCACCGCCTGCCATTCTGAAAGGGTCCCATTTATCCCCACTCTTTGCTTTCTGTCTGCCAACCAATTTTCTATCCAGTACCCTACCCCCAATACCATGTGCTCAAATTTTTCCCATTAATCTCCTAAGTGGGACCTTGTCGAAGGCTTTCTGAAAGTCGAGGTACACCACATCCACCAGCTCTCCCCTGTCAATTTTCCTAGTTACATCCTCAAAAAATTCCAGAAGATTAGTCAAGCATGATATCCCCTTCGTAAATCCATGCTGATTCGGATCGATCCTGGTACTGCTATCCAAATGCTCCGCAATTTCGTCTTTTATAATTGACTCCAGCATCTTCCCCACCACTGTTATCAGACTAACTGGTCTATAATTACCCGTTTTCTCTCTCCCTCCTTCCTTAAAAAGTGGGACAACATTAGCTACCGTCTAATCCACAGGAACTGATCATGAATCTATAGAACATTGGAAAATGATCACCAATGCGTCCACAATTTCTAGAGCCGAGGCCTCCTTAAGTACCGTGGGTTGCAGACCATCAGGCACTGGCGATTTATCAGCCTTCAGTCCCATCAGTCTACCCAACACCATTTCCTGCCTAATGTGAATTTCCTTCAGTTCCTCCGACACCCTAGGATCTCTGGACACTAGAACATCTGGGAGATTGTTTCTATATTCCTTAGTGAAGACAGATCCAAAGTACCGGTTCAACTCGTCTGCCATTTCCTTGTTCCCCATAATAAATTCCCCTGCTTCTATCTTCAAGGGACCCACATTTGCCTTGACTATTTTTATCCTATTCGCATACCTAAAAAAGCTTTTACTATCCTCCTTTATATTATTGGCTAGCTTACCCTCGCACCTCATCTTTTCTCCCCGTATTGCCTTTTTAGTTATCTTCTGTTGCTCTTTAAAAGAATCCCAATCCTCTGGCTTCCCACTCTTCTTTGCTATGTTATACTTCCTCTCTTTTATTTTTATGCTGTCCTTGACTTCCCTTGTCAGCCACGGGTGCCTCTTAAAATCTTTCCCCCTCTTTAGGATAAATTGATCCTGCAACTTGTGCATTATTCCCAGGAAAACCTGCCATTGCTGTTCTACCGTCGTCCCTGCTGGGGCCTCCTTCCAGTGAAATCTGGCCAGCGCCTGGCTCATGCCTCTGTAATCCCCTTTGCTATACTGTAATACTGACACTTCCGATTGTCCCTTCTCCCTCTCAATTTGTAGATTAAAACTTACCATATTATGATCACTGCCTCCTAATGGCTCTTTTACCTCGAGTCCCCTTATCAGATCAGGTTCATTACACAACACTAAATCCAGAATTGCCTTCTCCCTGGTAGGCTCCAGTACAAGAGCTGTTCTAAGAATCCATCTCGGAGGCACTCCACAAACTCTCTTTCCTGGGGTCCATTACCGACCTGATTTTCCCAGTCTACCTGCATGTTGAAATCTCCCATAACCACCGTAGCATTACATTTGCGACATGCCAATTTTAGCTTTTGATTCAACTTGCACCCTATGTCGAGGCTACTGTTTGGGGGCCTGTAGATAACTCCCATTAGGGTCTTTTGACCCTTACAATTCCTCATTTCGATCCGTACTGATTCTACATCTCCTGATTCTATGTCACCCCTTGCAAGGGAGTGAATATCATTCCTTACCAACAGAGCGACCCCACCCCCTCTGCCCACCTGTCTGTCTTTTCTATACGTTGTGTACCCCTGAATATTCAGTTCCCAGCCCTGGTCCTCTTGTAGCCATGTCTTTGTAATTCCCACAACATCATACTTGCCAATGCCTAACTGAGCCTCAAGCTCATCCACTTTATTTGTTATACTTCGCGCATTTAAATACAACATTTTAACTTCGGTATTCACCTCCCCTCTCATACCGGTCACAATTGGCCCTGACCTTACTCTCTTATCCCATCTAGAACTTCCCTTCTCATTCATTCGAGTCCTTTGCAATTTCTCCGTACAGGTCGCCCCTACCCCAGAAGAGATCCCAGTGGTCGAGAAATTGAAATCTCTGCTCCCTGCACCAGCCCCTCAGCCATACATTCATATCCCCGATCTCTCTGTTGTTGCCCTCACCAGCACGAGGTACAGGTAACTGTCCAGAGATAACCACCCTCGACGTCCTACTTCTCAGTCTTCTTCCGAACTCTCTAAACTCACGTTGCAGTTCGTCTTCCTCCCGACGTCGTTCGTGCCCACGTGCACAACTACTTCCGGTTGATCGCCTTCCCTCGCTAGGATGTTCTGAAGCCGGTCCATGATGTCTTGAACCCTGGCACCAGGGAGGCAACAGACCATCCTCAAGTCCCGCCTGTCGCCACAGAATCTACTGTCCGTAACTCGGACAATGGAGTCACCCACTACTATGGCTTTTCCTGACTTCGGTCTCTCCGGTTGAGTCTCCTTGCCTGGATTAGAGCCACCAACCTGTCCGCCGCTCAGACTGGAAGCGTCTTCTGCCCCGACAGCTCTCAAGAGGGTGTACCTGTTTGCAATAGGCACAGCCACCGGGGTCTCCTGTAGTCCACGTTCACTCCCCTTTGAAACAGTCTCCCACCTTCACTCGACCTGGACCCTTGGCGTGACAGCCTCACAGTAGGTCCTGTCCAGGAAACTCTCGCATTCCCAGATGGCCCTGAGGTCATCCAGCTGCTTTTCCAACTCCACCACACGTCCATTCAGGAGCTGCACCTGGACACAGTTCTTGCAGGTGTAGCTCCCAGAAGCTCCAGCGTTGTCCCTACCTTCCCACGTCCTGCAGGAAACACACGGCACCAACCTATCTGCCATTACTTTAGTGGCTAAAAGCAAATCAGGCTGAAAAACAGGTGCAGCGTCCTCGCCGAAGACTCGCAGCCGAAGCCTCGCACTTTTCTCACAGGGCACTGACTCGCACTTTCCTCACAGGGCACTTCCCTCGACAGGGAACCACCTATATCAACCCCTTGGGCAAGCCTTGTTTATAACAGTCACTAAATTGACTAATTGGCCAATTTACCAAACTTCTAATTTAATTGCTGGAATTTAGAAGGATGAGGGGGGATCTTTTTGAAACATATAAGATAATTATGGGATTGGACACATTAGAGGCAGGAAACATGTTCCCAATGTTGGGGGAGTCCAGAACAAGGGGCCACAGTTTAAGAATAAGGGGTAGGCCATTTAGAACGGAGATGAGGAAGAACTTTTTCAGTCAGAGAGTGGTGAAGGTGTGGAATTCTCTGCCTCAGAAGGCAGTGGAGGCCAGTTCGTTGGATGCTTTCAAGAGAGAGCTGGATAGAGCTCTTAAGGATAGCGGAGTGAGGGGGTATGGGGAGAAGGCAGGAACGGGGTACTGATTGAGAGTGATCAGCCATGATCGCATTGAATGGCGGTGCTGGCTCGAAGGGCTGAATGTCCTCCTCCTGCACCTATTGTCTATTGTCTATTGTCTATAATCCACGTACTCACTCCTATCCTGCCTTCCTCTGACGTGCTTGGAGGTATGGGCTTCACTGGATGCCTGCCAGCATCCCTTTGGCGCCCTTTTTAAATGGACCTTTACCTGCAATTAACACAGACTTTCTTTCAGCCAACGGTCGGCCTTGCTCCTGCTCTCCCGACCCTTCCTGACTGACTGCGAGCGTCCCTTTGGCGCTCTTTTTAAACGGACTATTTAAATGCTCATCATTCAGTGTGAAATATTGTGAGTGTGGATCCAACTGTATTGTTGAGTTGAGTTTGAGTTTAGTTTATGGACATGTATACAGAGGTACAGTGAAAAACGTGTTGCGTGCTATCCTATCAGCGGAAAGATAATACATGATTACAACTGAGCCATCCACATCCATTGCTCAGAAAAACACGACAAATGGGGATAAATTTAGTGTAAGACAAAGTCCAGTAAAGTCCGATCACAGGTAGTCAAAGGGTCTCCAATTAAGTGGATGGTCGCTCACCACTGCTCTCTAGTTGTTGGTAGGTTGGTTCAGTTGCCGGATAACAGCTGGAAAGAAACTGTCCCTAAATCTGGGTGTGTGCCTTTTCATACTTCTATGCCTTATGCCCGATGGGAGAGAGTAGAAGGAGTGGCCATGGTGCGACTCGTTCTTGATTGTGCTACTGGTCTTGCTGAGATAGTGTGAGGTGTAAATGGAATCAATGGAAGAGTTGGTTTAAGTGATGGACTGGGCTGCGTCCATCATTCTCTGCAATCTCCTCGCGGTCTTGCGCTCTCGCTGTTCCCAAACCATGCTGAGATGCATCCCGATAAAATGCGTTCTACTGCATACCTTTAGATGTTAGTAATATCTGTTGGGGACATACCTAACGACCTCAGCCATCTGAGCAGGTAGAGCGTCGGTGTGCTTCCTTGGCCATTGCTTCAGTCTGGGTGGTCCAAGAGAAGTTGTTGGTGATATCTTCTCAAGATGGCTTTCAACCATCTCTGCTTCTACGCCGACTGAGGGTGCATGTTTCTTTTATTTCAGTTGATTTCACACTGCTTTCACCATGCAAAAAAAAGCTTCCAATTCGAACACATCCCTGCCTTGCTTAGTTTAGTTTTCCGTCAAGCGTACCGAGATACCAGCGTAAAGCTTTTGTGTTGCGTACTATCGTCAATGACAAGACTGTAGATTATTGCAATCAAGCCGCCCGCTGTGCACAGATGCAGAATAAAAGGTATTCAGTTCAAGATAATGTCCGATAGTCCGATTAAAGATAGTTAAAATGTCTCCAATGAGGGAGGCGTAGGTCGGGACCGCATTCCAGCTGGTGAGACGATGGTTCGGTTGCCGTATAGCACCTGGGAATAAACTAGTCTCCACTCTTGTCGGTTCAGATGGAGGTTTCGTGTTTAAGAACAGGTTTCTGGGTGGGTGTTGGTTTACCCATGCTGATATCTCGGACATGCACGGGATCCCAGAGCAGTGAGTTGAATAGAGAAACAAATGATGGACATTGGTGGGCGAGTGTTTTTCTTTATTTCAAAAATAAACTTGATTCAAAGTAACCTAAATCTGAGTTGTTAACTTGAGTTTAGTTTATTATCACGTGTACCGAGGATGTGAAAAACTTTTATTGCGTGCTAACCAGTCAGCGGAAAGACAATACATGATTACAATCGAGCCATTCGCAGCGAGCTTATACGTGACAAAGGGAAGAACGTGAAAAAATATTTAGTGCTAAATAAAGTCCAGTCTAGATATTGCGACATTGTCCAATGAGGTGGAAAGTGGCTCAGGACCAATAGACAATAGGTGCAGGAGGAGGCCATTCGGCCCTTCGAGCCAGCACCACCATTCATTGTGATCATGGCTGATCATTCTCAATCAGAACCCCGTTCCTGCCTTCTCCCCATACCCCCTGACTCCGCTATCCTTAAGAGCTCTATCTAGCTCTCTGTTGAATGCATTCAGAGAATTGGCCTCCACTGCCTTCTGAGGCAGAGAGTTCCACAGATTTACAACTCTCTGAATGAAAAGGTTATTCCTCATCTCTGTTCTAAATGGCCCACCCCTTATTCTTAAACTGTGTGGCCCCTGGTTCTGGACTCCCCCAACATTGGGAACATGCTTCCTGCCTCCAACGTGTCCAACCCCTTAATAATCTTATACGTTTCGATAAGATCCCCTCTCATCCTTCTAAATTCCAGTGTATACAAGCCTAGTCGCTCCAGTCTTTCAACACTCGTTAGTTGTTGGCAGCGCCGAATGAGTATAGTGGCTATGGAGGGTCAGTGCGTCCACACAACTCTCCCGTCAGATTGCTACCCCTCCTGTCGCGTATCACACGTACTCCCCTTATTTGGAATGAGTGGGTTTACATATGATGAGCGTTTGACGGCACTGTTCGCTGCAGTTTGAGCGTTTGTGCGCTGGAGATTAGCAGGTTGAGGAGAGGGAGGGGGCCCATTGAAACGTAGAAAATAAAGGCTTGGATAGAGTTTTCACTAGTGGGAGAGTCTAGGACTAGAGGTTAGAGCCCCAGAATTAAAGGATGTTTCTTTAGGAAGATGCGGAGGAATTTGTTTAGTTAGGGGTTGGTGAATCTGTGGAAATCTTTGCCACAGAAAGCCGTGGAGGCCAAGTATATGGATATTTTAAAAGCAGAAATAGATAGATTCTCCATTAGTACCCGTGTCAGGGGAATGGGATCAGGAGGGAGAGATAGATCAGCCATGTTTGAATGGCGGAGTAGACGATGGACCGAATGGCCCAATTCTGCTTCTATCGCCGAAGATCTTATTAGTGGCATTTGTGGTTTGATGCTACGTGAGTAGTTGCTCGGTCTCTCCAGTCAGTAACACTGAAACTCACAGAATACCTTCCGCATTTCAGTCCAGGGTCCGGAGAGAAACCCGCGGCAGCACTTGAACAGGTTCAGAATATCCTTCCCCTCCAGATATCACCGCTGGCATTAGAATCGACTCTAGGATTTGCTAAAGACGTCGGGGCACATCGGAGTTCCCAGCGCGGGGCTTGTGGTCAGTCCAGTGCGGTTCAGGGTCTGACTTCAGCGCTGACAGTGCAGGAGGGGGCTCCCAGCGAGACCGTTCATCCCATCGTCAACGTTGCAACCCCCCTACATCTGCAGACAGACGCTTCCTCGACCGGTGAGTGAATCAGATGCATGTTCCCAGGAAACACAAAAATGTAAACCTGCGGGAATCTTGTAAATAATAACGCTGGGGAAACTCTGTCCGTCATCTGTCCATTTCCTGCTTCCTGTTCCTTCAGCACTTTGTGTTCTGCGCATTTGACGGGGGGGGGGGGGGGGAGGGGTATCTCTATCGTGGGTGTGTGTATCCAACTCTGTGCATGCTGGATTTTGACTGCTAAATGCATTGATTCGTCGCCACCATAGCACTGACCATGGTCCTTCCACTCAGTGTATAGTAACTCCGTGTGGTGACATGATCAGAACTTTGCAATATAATTAGTGTAAGAAAATAACTGCAGATGCTTCTGCAAATCGAAGGTATTTATTCACAAACTGTTGGAGTAACTCAGCAGGTCAGGCAGCATCTCAGGAGAGAAGGAATGGATGACGTTTCGGGTCGAGACCATTCTTCAGACTAATTAGCTTCACATATCTCTACATAACCAGCTAAAGCAGGGATTGTAGGCGTGTTGCTTTTTACAGCAGTGAACAGCAGGACTGTGATCTCTGAGGATACATGATGCATTGTTTCAATTGGTTTCATGTTGCTTTCGCCATCGAAATACGCTTCCAGTTAGAACACACCCATGCCTCAGTATCTGCTCTTATCGCTTCCGATGAAAGCTTTCTGTTTCAGAACACGTTGCTGGAGGGGTCGGCGTTGATTTACTTACGCTGATGTATCTGGGAGACCAGGACTGCGTTGGTGTAGAGTTACAAGAGGTTGAATCCTGCAGACATTGGTGGACGAGTGTTTTTCGTTTATTTAAATAATTTTACATTCTTCAGAATTTTAAACAATATACGTAGAAAACAAAAGCGGTGCAAAATTATATCGCAACCTCCGGCGTTCCAAATAAAACAATCCTAGTCTGTTCCACGTCTCCCTGTATCTAATACCTCCTGATCTAAGCATCATTCTGGAAACCCTGCTTTGTCCGCTCTAAAGCCTTCATATCATTCTCGTAATGGGGAGACCAGAACCGCACACAATATTACGAACGCGGCCTCACCAAAGATTTGGAGACAGAGGGGATTTAATTAACTAATAAGGGTGTCGACACTGAGTTCTGAGTTCTCTCTGATAGAGCATCACCGGTGCAACTGGATGCTATATCAGAACACGTTGCTGGGTAGCTACGTTATATTTGCGTTGCTGGGTAGCTTGTTATATTTCATCCCACTTTCTGTTTCAGGTCAGTGGCGTTTTCTGAGTCACCAATCCCGGTGCAGTGATGAGTGAAACCTTCCAACTGGCCACTCTGGGCCGTCCTTTCCAGTTGGGAATGCTGTACGACTGCCGCTCGGACACTCTGATCCCAGGTACTGGAATGTTATCAGACGAATAAGCGATTGTCAAGGCGGTGCCATACGTTTAGGTTACCAATCGGACTAGAGTGACTACAACTCTGTTAGATTCAGTGCATTTTTTGCGGTGGGATAAAGGTGATTGGTGAATTAACTCCCTGAACTGCGGTAAGGTACATGTCAACATTATTGCGAGTTGCTGCATTTTGGGAGTCAACGCTGGGCAGGAACTTCACAGTGAATGGTACTTCCTTTGGGAGTGTTGTAGCGCCCTGCTGTGAGGAAACAATGGCAGGTGTGACAACCATAATTGAGTACAACTTTCCATCTACCTTTTGTATTGTAGAGCCTACACTTTTGCGGGCTCCGCAGCCCCAGGACCCGGTCGCAGCCTTTCGCGGCTCCCCGGGTTCGCTTGGTCGAGGAGCCGGAGACCGGGAGCCCGAGGAAGGGAGAGGGAAGCGGGCGTCCGGTCCGGTTAGCGGGCGGCGGCGGAGTCGGCCATGGAGTGGACGCCACCATCTTACCGCGGGCCTCCGGCGGCCGCTGCCTTCGCCCCGCCGCATTAAAGTGGGTGGCTCTAATGGCCAGTATCGAAGATGGCACTGGGAGATGAGGGAGGAGGCAGCTGAGTCCCAGACAGGGATCACACGTTAGGTGTTAGCCTCAGTGGGATCAGACAGCATCTTACAAGAGAGAATCCAGAAATGTTCCAGATCAGAGAATCCTCGTCACATCTAGGAAAGAGGGAAAACAATTTAGTCGCAGAGAAAGTATGAAAGGGATGGAAACGACAAGGTGAATAACTCAGATAAGATGGCGGCAAAATGTTAATGTGGGGGTTAAGCAGCTTCTTATCGTGTCCACACATGCTAGATATTGTGTTTCAGCCAAAACTGAACACAACTCTTAGCAATATCATTGTTCTCTGCGAGGTCCAGATGATGTCTTCAGAGTATCACTTCTTGAGAGTCGCTTTATAACGACCAGTACCAGCTCTCAGTCTGAGGCATTTCCAGTCAGCCCAGCTTGATTCGGCCCCAGGAGGAAGTTCTTCTTTGGCATTTATGGATATGGATGTCGTTGATGGGAGAATGGCTAGTCCCTCTTCCCATAATGCAACTCTAGTACCTTCAGCTTCAGCATTTGGTTCAACTTCGTTGAGGAAGCTTTTCCTGGACTTTAGCCGACTCTTTGCGGGTTCATGGCCAGATAGGGGATGTCATCCATCTGTGGTCTGGCGATGGCGTTCTCTATTGCTTGCTGCACTGCAACGAATCTGTGGTGGCGCTACACCAGATAGTATGAATAGGCTATCAGTTGATGTTTGTTGATAGGGTGGCAGGTTGTATTGATGGCTGGATCAATCTTCTCAGCATGGGCTGATCTTTCCCAGACTGGGCATGCATACTCAGCTGTTGAGTAGCAAATAGCCAAGGCAGTTGATCGTATAGTGTCAGGAATTGCGCCCCATCTAGTTTGCTGACAATGTTGTTTCTTGCACAGATTTTAGCTTTTGTCTTTTCAACATGGGTCTTGAAGGAGAGACAACGATCTAAGGTGACTCCTAGATATACTGGGTGCTCGCAGTTTTCAAGAGGGGTACCGAAATAGGTGACGTTCAGTCAGTGTTTGGCTTCTCGGTTGCGCAGATGGAATGCACACACCTGTGTCTTTGATGGGTTTGCCCGGAGGTGGTTCTCTTCATAATGAGGTGTTAGTATGTTGAGGGAATTTGGGAGTGGTTCTTCAGCTGCACTGAAGTCTCTGTCTTGAGCAGCTACACAAAGGTCGTCTGCATAGATAAAGTGACATGTACCTTCACTTCTAGGTTGGTCGTTAGTGTAGATGTTGAAGAGTATTGGTGCAAGCACACTTCCTTGTGATAGTCCGTTCTTGAGTTTCCGCCATCTGCTCTTCTTACTACCCAGTTCGACAAAGAAGTACCTGTTCTCGAACATCCTTTCAATCAAGAGGGGGTTAATGCAGAGAATCTACCCAATGAGAGAAAAAAATAGTGAATAAACATCATTCACTTAGATTAACTCACACAACTTCCCTCATTTTTTTAATGTTTTATTCTATAGGTGTCACCTTGTGGGACTTACAGACACTGCAGAGCAACCTTGATCGTCGTGATAAGCCCAGCACCGAGTTTCACATCATTGCATCAGACTCCATGAAGAAGAAAGCTGCTGCTCTCAATGTGTCAGGGTCACTGAAGGTGAGTCTCCTGGGTGGGTTAGTGGAGGTGAAAGGGTCGGCAAAATATCTCAGTGACACAAAGGAATCTAAGCAACAAGCACGAGTTACCCTTCAGTACAAAGCAACAACCAGGTTTGAGCAACTGACAATGAGTCACTTAGGGAGACAGAATATTACCTACCCGGGTGTGTTTGATGAGGGCTCAGCGACCCATGTCATTACAGCAGTGCTCTATGGGGCCCAGGCCTTCTTTGTGTTTGACCAAATGGCTTCATCAGCAGAGAACACACAGGATATTCAGGGTAACATGGGGGCAATGGTTAAACATCTCCCTAAGATTGCGATTCAGGGCGAAGCCTCCGTAAAAATGACAAAAGAACAAAAGTCTCATTCTGAGAAATTTAGCTGCACCTTTTATGGGGATTTCTCACTGAAGAACAACCCCACCACCTTCAAAGATGCCATCAATATCTACGCAACCCTCCCAAACCTCCTCGGCCTTGATGGAGAGCATTCAGTGCCCATCACAGCCTGGCTCTATCCGCTCAATAAACTCGACTCAAAAGCTGCCCAGCTGGTGAGGGGGATCAGTGCGGGACTGGTCAATCGCTGTCAGAGTGTCATGGAACAGCTCAGTGAGGCCATGATGAGGAGCAAAGACCTGATGAAAGACTGCGTCGCCGATCAGTTTCCTGAGATCGGGAATAGGATACTGCATTTTCGAGAAATGTGTCTGGAGTACACACTAGTTTTCCAGGAGAATTTGGCGAGGGTTCTGCCATCCATTCGGGGCGGCGGGGAGGAGGAAGGATTACTGGAGAATATACTGAAGAACAGGGAACAGTCACCATTCAAACACCAGGCACTGACCACGTGGCTGGATGACAAGGAACGAGAGAGGAAGGTAATGAGACGTTACCTCAGCGTATTTAAAGATGTACCAATTGCGAAATCAAAGGGCGAGTTGGATGACAAGTTGATGGATCCAGCAACAGATTATGTTGTCTGCTTCACATTTACAACATTGTATCGGGAGGACTTCTACTTGTCACAGGCAAACAACCACCTCCAATCTCTCACAGCTCAGAACATGCAGGTACCCAATCCTGCTGACAGAACCTGTGCAACAGGACACAGCGAGCACTGGTTTAATTCACGGTCTGTCTCGCAGAAAATGAAAGAGCAATTCCG
>NW_027603528.1:0-13515 GCF_053455715.1 Rhinoraja longicauda
GGAGCGGCAGCATCGGGGTGGAGCGTCGGCCATGATGGAGACCCCCGCGGTTTGTGGCGGCGGCCATGATGGAGACCCCCGTGGTTTGTGGCGGCGGCCATGATGGAGACACCCGCGGTTTGTGGCGGCGGCCATGATGGAGACACCCGCGGTTTGTGGCGGCGGCAGTGACGCTCCCCCCACGTGGGCCGCAGAACGAATCGGGTGTCTGGCGGGAAGTGGGAGCTGAACGCAAAATGGCGACCCCCCAACTGCGCATGTGCAGTCACCCGGCGGCCATCTTATGTAAGTGTAGGCGCTGGTCTGGCGGCCATCTTATGTAAGTGTAGGCGCTGGTCTGGCGGCCATCTTACGTGAGGACCGCCTCCCGACTGCGCATGTGTGGGATTTTATAAAACATTAAAATGTGAATAACTGAAACAATATATCTCCGATTTCAATAAAACCACTTGCTTTACCACTAAAGTGATGACGGTGAGTAAGGTGGGCCTAACGTTGTCGCACTTTCATGCAGCGTTTTGGATGTAGTTCAATCACAAACAAACAAACAAGAGTTTTAGTATATAGATGTCTCAGATAGAACAATGACATTCTTACTTGCAGCAGCACAACATAATATATAAACATAGTCCACTGTAAACAACATAACCAATGAAAAGGACATTTCAGTATAAATATATATATATATAAAATATAAAGTAGACATATAATGCTGGAGTAACTCAGCGGGTCAGGCAGCATCTCAGGAGAGAAGGAATGGGTGACGTTATGGGTCGAGACCCTTCTTCAGACAGATGTCGGGAGGGGGACAAAGATAGGATGTAGTAGGAGACAGGAAGACAGTGGGAGAACTGGGAAGGGGGAGGGGAAAGAGAGGGACAGAGGAACTGTCTGAAGTTAGAGAAGTCAATGTTCATAGCGCTGTGGTGTAAGCTGCTCAAGGGAAATATGAGGTGATGTTCCTCCAATTAGCGCTGGGCCTCATGGACACTGGAGGAGGCCCATGACAGAAAGGTCAGACTGGGAGTGGGAGGGGGAGTTGAAGTGCTGAGCCACTGGGAGATCACCTGGTCTGGCCGACCATGTCCTCAAGGTCGGCTCAGGTATTTACATGTTGAATGTTCACCTAATCTGTAAGTAGTTGAACAACTGACATTGGGCTAGATAACTGCCCTGTTCTGTAACTGTGCTTGTGTGGAATCTCAACCAGCCCGCTCATAACATTTCAAGTTGCAAGGAGTAAATCAGCAAGCTGTCTTGGAGTAGCCATAGCAAAGCAATGGCCAAGAAAGCACTCCAACACCTCCTCTTCCTTAGGAGGTTTAGGAAGTTCAACATACCCCCAACAACTCTCACCAACCTTTACAGATGTGCTGTAAAAAGCATTTTATTGGGATGTCACAGCATGGTTTGGGAACAGCTCCATCCAAGACAGCAAGAAATTACAGAGAATTGTGGACATAGTCCAGACCATCAAACAATCCGACCTCCCTCCCACTGTCTCCATCTACACCTCCACGTTGCCTCTGCAAGGCCATCAGCATAATCAAGGACGAGTCTCACCCTAGACATTCCCTCTTCTCCTCCCTCCCATCAGATATTAGTACATAAATGTGAAAACACATACCTCCAGATTCAGGGTCAGTTTATTCCCAGCTGTAGAAGACAACTGAACCGTCCTATCACCAACTGGACACCAACTGAGCTGCCATCTAGCTCATTGGAGATGTTGAGATGACCTTTAATCGGCCTTGACTGGACTTGGTCTTGTACTACACATTATTCCCTTTATTCTGTATCTGTACACAGTGGACAGCTTGATTGTAATCATATATAGTCTTTGTGCTGATTGGTTGGCACGCACCAAAAAGCTTTTCACTGTACCTCAGTACACCTGACAATAAACTAAACTCAAACTAAACTGCTTGCATAAGTCACTGAGAGCTAGCATTTAGGTGTAGTAGGTAAGCAGTTATGAAGGCTAATGTCTGTTGGCTTTTATTGCATGTGCATTTAAGTAACAGAATAGAAAGAGGATCGGTACATGGATAGCAAAGGTTGGGAGGAATATGGGTCAAAGGTGGGCAAATAGGACTAGCTTAGATGGGTCACCTTGGCCGACATGGACGAGTTGAGCTGAAGGGCCTGTTCTGTGCTGTGCAACTCTATCAATAGAAGACGCGCCCTGCCCCAAACCATCGCCTGTCCATCCCCCTACAGATGCTGCGATGACCCCTTGAGTTCCTCCAAAACAGTGTTTTGTTGAAGGTTGCAGTAACTGCACTTTCATGTGTCTCCATGAAACTCTTCTGTTCCAACAAGAACTGTTGCCCTGTTTGTGTTGGATGGGGTAAACTGTCTGGAACTGTTTCTTACAGCTGTTATCAAGAAACTAAAACCTAAAACAGTTGGAACAACTGGAGAGCAGTCCTGAGATACCATCTGGCTCATTGAAGACCCTCGGGTTATTATTAATCGGATTTTATCAAGCACTAAACATTATTTCCTTTATCATGTATCTGTACATGTGACAATAAACTAAACTCTACCCACCAGGGGGCAGTATAGTCCATCAGCTGGAGGCTCAGATGGCCAAGCTCACTTGTGCTTTGAGAGCTGCCACCATGTCCCTCAGACAACTTGCAGTACCGAAGCAATGACACCTCACTGGGAGCATTGCAGATACAAGTCTGGTTCTGTGTAGAACAAAATAACAAGAGTCCACTAACCATCAACCACTAATCCAAAATTAATCCCTTTTATTTTAATTCTCCCCATATTCTGACCACCTCTCCACAGATTCCATCATTCACCAAACATTCAGGGTGATATACATTCGGCCATGAACTTACAAACACATATCTTTGGGATGTGGGAAGAAATCAGAGCATCCAGTTTGGGTTTTGTGAAGTCTTTACTCTAGTGCAGCAAAATGGTGTGTTTGGTAGAGTTGCTGTGTCACAATGCCAGAGAGCAAGGTTTGATCCTTACATCAAGCACTGCCTGTGTGTAGTTTGCATGTTCTCCATATTACCACGTAGGCTCCCTTCATTATCCCAATGATGTGCAGGTTTGCGATAATTGGTCTCTGTAAATTAACCCTTAATGTGTAAGGAGTGAATGTGAAAGTGCGCTAACATAGAACCAGTGTGAACAGATGATTAGTGTGGACTCGGTGGGCCAAAGGGCCTGTTTCCATGCTGTATCTTACAATCAACAATCACTTACTCCAGATCTCACAGTCTTGGTCCAAACAGAAATCCAGCAGCTCAATTCCAGAGTGAATTTCTTAAATCTGATCTCCTCACCTATTTATTTACTTTGGGTTTTTTTAAGGTGCAGGAGGAGGTCATTTGCCCCTTCGAGCCATTCATTGTGATCATGGCTGATCATCCACAATCAGTAACCCGTACCCCTTGATTCCGCCAGCCCCATGAGCTATATCTAACTCTCTTTTAAATTCATCCACTGCCTTCTGTGGCTGAGAATTCCACAAATTCGCAACTCTCTGGGTGAAAACATTTTTTCTCACCTCAGTATTAAATGACCTCCCGTTTATTCTTAGACTGTGGCTCCTGGTTCCAGACTCCCCCAATATTGGGAACATTTTTCCTGCATCCAGTTTGTCCAGTCCTTTTATAATTTTATTCTCTAAACTCCTAATGCTGATTTACTTTGAGTAAAGTTTACACTATCAAATATATACTTTAGGTTCTTGAGATGTGAATAACTTCTCAACATTACATTGGGGATGAATAGACTGAGATGAAGAATAATGATGCTTCCTTCCTGTCACTAATCCAGGTTTGCTTTGGAAGAGAATTTTGTGTGTTTTCTTTCATCTGCCCAGACTTGGTTCACACTGATGTGGGTGACGTAAATCTGCCTCTCCAATAGCCCGGCACTAATTCAGTTGTTTGGACAAACCAGTCATCGAGTTATAGAGCTGAGCAACGAGCACTTCAACTCAATTCATTCATGTCGACCAAGATACTTCATCCAAGCTAGGCCCATATTTGGCCAATATCCCTTTAAATCTTTCCTATCCATGTTCCTGTCCAAGTGTTCCTGTTATTGTATCTCCCACAACTACCTGCTCCGGCAGCTCATTTTGAGCCACCACCAGAAATAATGAAGTGCCTTCTGCTCCGATTCATATTCCCAGCAGTAACTGAATGTCTTAGTGAGGCTCATTAAAGCACCAGAGCTGTATGAGGAGGATTCTCTTTATACAGAGGGTCACCTATGTCTGACTTCTATTGCTTTTACAGAGGATGGCAAGGTCGAGGTGAGTGTAGAGACTGTGTACAAAGGATGGGGAATTTGTTTTGTGGATACAGAAGTTGTACTGCAAAGCTCATTACGGGGAGATTCAAAAACATTGTTCAAATGCACAGTTGATGGAATGGAGAGGGGAAAGCTGTTACCTGTGATTGAGGGTTGGTTAAGGATTTGTGGCACCAGAGCTGAGATTGGTAATTTGCGTGGAGATGAATGGGGGTTTGAGAACACAGTTGGTTATGTTCTCTGAGAAATTGTGCTTGTTGTGGCTGTGGTTGGCCTTGAATATCCAAAAATATCCCTGTAACACGATCAAGCAAAGGGATCAGATGGAGACCAGAATTGAACAAGAGGAGGACCAGGTTATATATAGGTGGACAGCGTTTGATGCAGGAGATTGCAAAAATAATCTCCATGAAGTGCAGAACAAAAACCTTATCAGCCGACATTGAGATCACGTTGGTTCTTTTGGGTAATTAGATCCTGTTTATATTCAAAATTAGTTTTTTTTTAAAAGGAGATCAAGGTTCAGAACAAGTACAGACTGATAGAATGTGAATACATTCTTGGCAGATGTCTATTCGGTTCATATATTAAGTTCTCAGTCATCCTTAATCCAATCCCTATTATTATTGTTTCTGCATTGAATGTGTCTTTAATTGTACCAATTATTCACAATCATAAGGTCATAAGGAATAGGAGTAGAATGAGGCCATTTGGCCCATCAAGTCTACTCCACCATTCAATCATGGTTGATCTATCTCTCCCTCCAAAACCCAATTCGCCTGCCTTCTCCCCATAACCTCTGACACCCGTACTATTCAAGATTTTAAATCAAATTCATATTTACTACCAGAGTTGGTTTTGCGTGGGGATTGCTTGATGGAGTAGTATTTATGGGACAGAGTGGAGGAAATTATATTTTGTACCCAGCCCATGCCATACCACCCATACATGCTGATGGAACTACCCCCCATTTGGTAAAGATGGGTAAAGTCCCTGGTACCTGCATTTCCTGCCACCCTCTTGTGTCTCTGTCCAGTCAACTCTGATGTTAACGAGGTCGCAATATTACCACCATCGCAATATTAACACTGCTGCCGTAGAAATGTATAGATTGAAGGTTTTGTCCAGAGATATAAACATAAACCATGTCAGCGCAGTACAACAATGGCAGGGATGCCACCCTGCTCTGAGGCCAAAGCCCGAAATCAGATTTCAAAAAGATGCTGGATTCTCACAGGATGAAGTTCTGGTCAATAATTTGTGTGAGAAAGAACTGCAGATGCTGGTTTAAATCAAAGGTAGACACAAAATGCTGGAGTAACTCAGCGGGACAGGCAGCATCTCTGGAGAGAAGGAATTGGTGACGTTTTGGGTCGAGACCCTTCTTCAGATTGATGTCAGGCTGAAGAAGGGTCTCGACCCGAAACATCACCCCAGTTACTCCAGCATTTTGGGCCCACCTTCTGGTCAATTATTATCCTCAACCAAGTCTGCTCAGACAGATGATCTGCCCACTCCTGCACTGATGCCTGCTATGGACAAACTGGCTGCTGGGATTCCTGCTCTACTAAAGTGACTGGAAGAACCTTAGGATATGGTGATCTTGAATAACGCATACAGAGAGTCAAAACCCTAGAAGTTAGGATGTTATGTTACACTGATACAAGATGTTGGTGAGGCTGCAATTGGAGTATTCTGTTCAGTTTTGTTCACCCTGCTATAGGGAGGATGTAAGCTGGAAAGTGCAAAGAAGATTTACAAGGATGTTGCCACGATTTGAGCTTTAGGGAGCGGTTGGGCAGGCTAGGACTTTATTCCTTGATCTGAGGGGTGATCTTGTAGAGGTGTATAAAGTCATGAAGGGAATAGATCGGGTGAACGCATACTTTTACCCAGAGTAGGGGAATGAAGAACTAGAGTTCATTATTGTTTCATGGCTTCATAGACATAGGTTTAAAGTGAGAGGGGAAAGATTTAATAGCAATGAATGGTGTGTCTATGGAATGACCTGCCAAAAGAGGTTGTTGAAACAATTAATATAACAACATTGAAAAGATATTTGGACATCCACATGGATAGGACGAGTTTGGAGGGAAAGGGACCAAATGTAGGGAGGTGGGACGAGTGCAATCTTGGGGCATCTTGGTCGGCATGAGCAAGTTGGGCCGAAGGGCCTATTTCTGTGGCATATGACGTGATTACCTACTGTGCATCTTGGTCGGCATGGGAAAGTTGGGCCAAAGGGCCCATTTCTGTGGCATATGGCGTGATTACCTACTGTGCATGGAAACAAGCCCTTTGGCCCATCATGTGGATCCGACCAAGTTTGTAGACGAGGTTATTCTCATTTGCCTGCACTTGGGCCAAACGCATTTAGTTTAGGGATACAGCATGGAAACAGGCCATTCGGCCCAACGGCCCATGCCTTTCATCAATCACCTGTTCACACATGTTCTATGTTTTACCAGTTTCTCATCTGCTCGCTACATGTTAGGGGCAATTTAAAGCAGTTAACCTACAAACCCACACATCTTTGGGATGTGGGTGGATACCAGAGCACCTGCAGGAAACGCACACAGACTATCTGGTGCTGTGAGGAAATAGCTTTACCAGAGGCCACACTTTAACCTTAAACCCACTATAGCCAAATAGCTGTCCAAATATCTATTGGGAGTCATTGCTTTTCTAACGTCCTCTGGCAACAACTAATCTCAAAAAAGACACAAAGTGATGGAGTAACTTAGCAGTGACAAATATGCAGTGCTGTTCCTCCAGTATGTATGTGGCCCCACTCTGGTAATGGAGGAGGCCCTGGACATATTGTAGTACTGTTTTTCGTTGTGGTCACCCTGCTATTGAGAAATATGCCATTTGCCTGGAAAAGGTGCAGAGAAGATAGTAATAGTGATACCATCGAAGGCCAAGTTGAGGAATATCAAGCCTACATTGTTGGACTTGGTCAGTGTCTGACAGTTTTGTGGCTTCCGGATTGGTGAGAGTTCTAGGGGTTGCATTCACCCAGGCAAATGGAGAGGATCTGTAATCTTCCTGATCCAGAAGCACGAGGTCGAGGATAGAAATGTCGGAATGGGAAGAGGAGTTAAAATGGTTAGCAACTGGGAGATCCAGTAGCCTTGGCAGAGCGAGCGCAAGTTTGCTGAAACAATCACTGAGTCTATGGTGCTATCGCCAATGTGCAGGAGGTCACATCGGGAACAGAGGAAGTGCAAGTCAACCTGTCTCACCTGGAAGATCAGCTGGGTTCCTTGGATGGAGGTGAGGGAAGAGTCATAGGGACAGGTGTTGCATCTCCTGCAGTTGCAGGGCAAGGACCTGGTGGTTTGGACGGGAAGGGATGAGTGAAGCAAGAAGCTGTTGAGGGAGTGGTCTTTCTGGAAGGCGAAGCGCGTGGGAATGGGAAGATGTGACTGGTGGTGGGATCACGCTGGAAGTGATGGAAATGTGGGAGAATGGTGTGTTGGAGGCTGGTGGGGTGAAAGGCAAGGACCAAGGGAGTTCTATCCTCATTCCATCTCTGAGGGGGAGAGTGAGAGCAGAACTACAGGACATAGAGGAGACGCACGCGAGGGATTCATCTATGACAGAAGGTGGAAAACCAAAAGAATTAAGACATCCGGGATGTGTTCATCTTCGGAGCAGATGCGGTGGACATGGAGAAATTGAGAGTAGGAGACGGCAGGGTGGATGGAAGTGTAATCCATATAACCGTGGGAGTCAGTGGGTTTGTGTTGGAGGCCAGTCAATAGTCAAGCCCTTGTGATACAGACAGAGATTAAGAAAGTGGAGAGGGGCATCGATGATGATTAAAGTGAATTTGAGGCCAGGGTGTAAGTCGGTGGTCAAGTTAATAAAAGCAACAAGTTTTGCATGGTTGCTCTGATGCGGTCAGTAATGTAGCAGAGAAGGAGATGGGGATTGGAAACTAATCTCATCTATCTGCATATGATCCATATCCCTCTATATGCATGTGCCTATCTAAAAGCCTCGAAAATGCGAGTCTTGTCCCTGGCTCCACCACCACCCCTGGTAGCATGTTCAGATACCCACTACTCTCACTAAGTTTAACATCAAACACTTGCCAAGCATGTCATCTTTAAACTTTGCTCCTCTTGCCAATCGTATGTTAAGATCCATGCAAATCCTTCCTTCTATGAACATGTTTGGCACATTGCCATAATTGCCATTTACCCATTCAAAATGTCAGCTACAAACCAAGGCTATGCAGTTTCAGACAACCAGTTGGCAGAACTTGTAAGTTCAACTTCAGTAAAATAAATCCTGTTCCAAATGTGATGATGTACTGGTCAGGACAGAATATGGTGGCAATATGCAGGCAGTTGCTGGTTCTGATGTACCTCAGACGTGACACAGTGGCTCAGAGTTAGAGTTGTAGCCCGACAGCACCAGAAAACCGGGTTGAATTTTGCCTATGGGTGCTGTCTGTACAGAGCTTGCATATTCTCCCTGTCACCACATAGAATTTCTCCGGTTTTCTCTTACATTCCAAAGATGTCCAGGTTTGTATGTTAATTGGGCTCTTTAAATTTTTAATTTAAAAGTGAGTATGGTGGAACTCGAGTACGAGTGATTGTACATTGGCTCGGACTCAGTTGGATGAAGGGCATGTTTCCACGTTGTAACTAAACTAAACTAAACAGTAATTGAAGCCTGTCACCATAGACAGCCAAAGCACAAGTAACAACGGTGCCATCAGACCTGTGCAAGTACTCGGATGTGGTGAACGACTCGTGGCCACAGAGCCAGAGGAGATCTGCTGCTCACCACCAGAGAGTCACAAACACTTTCTACCAGAATTCTGCCTGCATAGAGGGTCAGCTGCATGACAGATACTCTGGGTAATAACCTGTGCCTTCACCCAATCTATTCCCCACAAGATCTTATGCACCTGTCTAATAGTACCCCTCAGCCTCCTGCGCTCCAAGTAAGAAACCCTAACCTGCTCACCTTCTCCCTATAGATCAGGCTCTCAAATCCTGGCAACATTGGAGTACATTTTCTTGGCATTATTTCCATCTGATAAACATCCATCATCTTGCAAGGTGAACAAAACGGAACCCAACACTCCAAATGCGATCTCACCAACGTCATGTACAACTGTATCACAACATCCCAACTTCTATATTCAATACCCTGTCTGATGAACGTCACTATACTGAAAGCCTTCTTAACCACTATGTGGTCACTCATTATGTGTGATGCCGCTTTCAAGGATCTATGTACCCGCACTCCATATCCCTAAGCTCTGCAACACTCCCAGGGCCCTGCCATTCAATGTGAAGGTCCTGCCCTGGTTTGACTTCCCAAAATGCAAGACCTCAGACTTATCTGCATTAAACTCCATTAACCTCAGCCCACTTGTTTAACTGATCGAAATCCTGAGATCCTGTTGTAATTTCTGATAACCTCTATGTTCTATGTTTTTGCAGCACTTGCTAGGGGATTTCTACTACCTCACCTTCTATGCTCGATTCTTCACTGTGGTTTCGTTTAGTTTCAAGATACAGCGTGGAAACAGGCCCTTCGGCCCACCAAGTCCGTACCGACCAGCGATACCCGCACATAAAAACTACCCTACACACACTAGGGACAATTTACACTTATACCAAGCCAATTAACCTACAAACCTGTACATCTTTGGAGCGTGGGAGGAAACCGAAGATCTCAGAGAAAACCCACGTGGTCACGGGGAGAACGTACAAACTCTGTACTGGCAGGATTGAACCCAGGTCACCGGCACAGTCTGGCAGCAACTCTACTACTGTGCCACCGTGGTTATAAATATTGAGAATAACCGGTCAGTCACTGTGCATTGTAGATGTCACATCTAATGTGTCTGTAAAGCTGCAGCAAGTAAGAATCTCATTGTTCTGGTTCACATCTGTTCCATATGACAATTAAACACTTAAGTAGAAACAATTAGTTTGCACAAAACACAAAATGCTGGAGGAACTCAATGGATCAGGAAGCACCTTTGATGAGAATGGTCAGACAACATTTCGGGCTGGGTCCCTTCTTCAGACTGTGTCGTAGTGGGGAGAAAGCAGGAAATGTCAAGGTGGTCGGGAAAGGGTTAACAGAAGTGTGAACAAACAAGCACAGCTGAAGAAAAGCAGTTTCACACAAGCTGAAGCTGAGGCAGAGGGGGGAAGGGTGTAAATAGGGGAACTGGAGCTGTGACCTCTGGGGCCCAGGGAAGGGAGGAAGGGAAAAGTCAGTAGACTTTCCACTCGTCACTTTAATTGCATGTTTCATGCATCTTGTTGTGTTTCAGGACTGTTGGCTGACCAATTCCCCCCCCCCCCCCCCCCGGGATAAATAAAGTTATATCGTATCGCATCAGTTCTCAGCTTTTGTCCTGTGAACTTGGCATATCAGTCCACTTGACAAGGAGCATATTCCACATGGGTAGCTTACAACCCATCGGCATCTTTGTTGAATTACCCAATTTTAAGTAATATCTCCTTACCATCTCTCTCTGTCCTGTTCTCCCTCTCGGCTCTGTTGCGTGCCTATTTGTCCCATTATCTCTCACCCGACCACTCACTCTGCTCCTCCCCCTCCTTTCAAGACTCGTCTCCCATCCATGACTATCCCATTGCCATTTCATTCCATCTTTCACCCCGCCCGTCTCATTCCCCCCTTCAATCCTGCTCTCTTCTTATCTGACACTTTTTGTCTGCTTTTCATCTCTAACCTTTATCATTTGCTCCACTCATCTGCCAATCACCCCACCCCCACATATATCCACATCACCCATCCATCTTTTTCAACATTCTCCCCACTACTCCGTCGGTTTGAAAGGTCCCGACCTAAAATGTCATCTGTCCAATCCCTCCACAGATGCTGCCTGACCCACTGAGTTACTCCAGCACTTTGAATTATGTATTCGACACTTTAGTAACCATGCCTGTGATGACCTGTGGGGATACTAAAGTCAATGAGCAAGACCCACAGAAGGGCCGGTCAGACCCGAGTATGTTCAGTGGACATTGTGACTGGAACTTTATGGAACTCTGGCCTCCTGGATTCAGACGCTGTTAACATCTTTACATTGGCACTTCCCACATGGGGACCATTGTAAAATCACACCACAGGCCTCTCCTAGGGAATCATTTTCTATTGACATTTTAGAAGGCACACTGGCTGGGCATGGTCTCGGCACTGAGTGTAAGCTACAGAGCCGAGATGAGTTGGAGTAGGACGATTATCAGCGCATCATGACTCAGGCAGACAGAACCCAGTGACCATGAGAACAGACACGGGAAGAATGTTTATTTTAGAGATACAGCGCGGAAACGGGTGCTGATTTTGTGAGAACTGGGAAATGGGTGAATTTGAAAGATCCATTCATTCTCCTTAAACAATGGAAAAATAGAAAAGTTTTGTCGAACCGCAGAGCAAAGTACTGGGAACCAGCAGAGAACAGGGCCCTCTTTACACCCCCCTCCCCCACGGTCACACTGACCATGATGCCCATCTACATTGATCTCCATTACCTGCATGGAGCCCCTCTATCCCTCAACATCCCTCCTATCCAACCACTTGTCCAGACAGATTTAATTTCTCCCCTCTCACTTTAAATCAAAGCCTTTAGTTCTATATTCCACGGCCTTGTGCAAAAAGCCTGACTCAGGCATCCTCCGTGGGAGGAAATGGAGAGGCAACATTTTGGGTAGGGACCTTTCTCGTACAACATTCTGGTTAACCTTTTCTGCACTCTCACCATTACTGCGACATTCTTTGGGAAGTTTAGTTTAGTTTACAGATACAGTATGGAAACAGGCCTTGTGGCCCATCGAGTCATGCTGATCATCAATCACCTTTTCACATTAGTTCCATATTATCCCAGTTTCTCATCCACTTCCTTGGGGCAATTTACAGAGGCCAATTAACAAGTCTTTGAGATGTGGGAGGAAACTCAACTTATCTTTGCTATTTTCCCCCCACAAAATGCTGGAGTAACTCAGCAGGTCAGGCAGCATCTCAGGAGAGAAGGAATGGGCGTCGTTTCAGGTCGAGACCCTTCTTCAGACTCATCTTTGCTATTGCAGGGTTTCTAAAATTCAACATAATAATTCAAATGCAATAATCTGTAGATTATCAAATCTGCAGGCATTTTCGTGAATTGGGATCAAACTTGCTGAAGCCGTTTCCCACGGTCATAGAACATAGACCATGTCTGCACGATGCATATCCCTGTATTCCCTGATAACCATGTGCCTATCTGCAAACCTCTTAAACACCACAATTGCATCTGCCTCCAACACCAGCCCTGGCAGCAACGTCCCAGACATCCAACACAACGCACTGTTAAACAACTTGCCCCGCGCATCTTCTTTAAACTTCTCTATAAACTCTTGCCCGCTCTCCTTAAAGCTGTGATAGACACAAATAGCTGGAGTAACTGAGCGGGACAGGCAGCAACTCCGGAGAGAAGGAATGGGTGACGTTTTGAGTGGAGACTCTTCTTCAGACTGGATAGGGTCAGGGATAAGGGAAACGAGAGATTATAGACTATGATGTAGAGAGATAAAGAATGAATGAAATAGGCAAAAAAACTAATGATAATAAAGGAAACAGGCCACTGTTTGTTGGGTGAAAAACGAGAAGCCGGTGCGACCTTGGTGGGGAAGGGATGGAGAGAGAGGGAATGTCAGAGTTACTAGATATCGATATTCACACCACTGGGCTGTAAGCTGCCAAAGCAAAATATGAGATGCTGTTCCTCCAATTTGCGAATGGGAAGGAGAGTTAAAGTGTTTAGCAACCGGGAGATCAGACCTTAAAGCTATGCCCTCTAGGCTTTGGCATTCCACCTTGGGGAAAAGGTTGTGATTGTCTCCCCTATCTATGCCTCTCGTTGTTTTGAACAGCCATAATGTTCATGCAGAGTCGGCAAAAGCAAGTCCCTGACTCAGTCTGAATAGTCTCGACCCGAAACGTCACCCATTCCTTCTCTCCAGAGATGCTGCCTGGTCCGCTGAGTTACTCCACCTTTTTGTGTCTATCTTCGGCGACAGCAGCGGAACATGTGGCACGAATGGTCTTCGGGTGCAGCGCGCACCTTTACAACCTTTTTGTTTAAGAAGTTCCACCCACACACTGCCTGAGGACTGCATCATGTACCCGCTTGTCCCACGATCTCTTTCTGTCTTGCAACATTGCAGGGAGAACAGTTTCACCGTG
>NW_027603529.1:0-13514 GCF_053455715.1 Rhinoraja longicauda
TTTATCTATTCACTTCTCTATGTTCTAGAAATCCCTGTAAAGCGTCTTTGAGTGTTTGAAAAGCGCTATGTAAATGTAATGCATTATTATTATTATTATTATCTTTATTTTAGGCTTTAGAGATGGAGCGTGGAAACAGGCCCTTTGTCTCAACGAGTCCACGCTGACCAGCGATCACCATGTATCTCCCCACACACAAGCACTATCCTACACCATGAGGGGCAATTTACTGCAGCCAGTTAACCTACAAACCTGCACGTTTTTGGAGTGTGGGAGGAAACCGGAGCACCCGGAGAAAACCCACGCGGTCACGGAGATAGCGTATAAACCCCGTACAGACAGCACCTGTAGTCAGGATCAAACCTGGGTCTCTTTTTAAAAATATATACAAAAGCCTTTATTCAGAAAACAAAACAAACACAAAATGGTAACACGATCAAAGGCTGCCGATATTGGCAGTTTACAAACAAACATCAAACTAATACATTGCCAACTTTATCAATAATACACTCGACGTCCCGCGGCAACCAGCGTTCACGGAAGGCCTCCAGCGGCCCCGTGGACACCACGTGTTCCCTCTCCAGGGACACGCGGGCACGGACGTTGGCCCGGAAGAGGGGCAGGCAGCCGACCCCGGTGCGGCCGTCGACTACCGCTGCCTGGACCCGCAAATGGCCAACTTGGTCAGGCCCAGGAGCAGACCGAAAGGGAGACCCCACCGTCCCTCCCGACCCTCCCCCCCTCTGTACCGGGTGCCCAAATATCAGGAGCACAGGACTAAAATGGAGCCAAAACTTGGGGAGCAGCCCCTTTAGACACTCGAACACGGGCTGCAACCTCTCACACTGCAAGTACAAATGGTACACGGTCTCTTCCTCACCGCAGAAGTAAGCTGTGAGGCAGCAACTCTACCGCCGAGCCACCGTGCCGCTCTATTCCCACAGTACCGTGCTGCCCATGTTCATCACAAGACACAACAGGTCAGTTCTTCCCACAATAACAGTACAGGAGGAGAGGGGCAGTGAGTAACAGAACAGGGGGAGAGGGGGAGTGGGGGTAACAGTGCACAGGGGAGAGGGGGAGTGGGAGTGACAGTACACGGGGGAGAGGAGGAGGGAGCAGTAACGATGCTCTCTGACTCTGTGCCACTTTGCAGATCATTCTGGCCCTAAATTCTTGACTTGCCCCTTTCCCCTCCCACACACAGTGAAACTGCGATAACCCGGCACGGATTTCTCGGTCACCCCGACGGGTCAGTATCTGGGTCACTGAGGCTCTGCGGTGTTGGGTGGCGTCCCGTGTGTGAACAGGGAGCGCTGCTGGATGGGGTACGGTCTGTGGGCCACTTGTGTAGCCCAGCTGGGGATTAAACTCTGAATAAGATGCAAATCAGACATCAACAAACTGCAGACTCTGGAAATCTGAAATAAAAACACTAAATGCTGCAACTCTCAGCGGGTCAGGCAGCGTCTGTGGAGACGCAAGCAGTCATAGAACGTAGAACAGTGCCGCACAGGAACAGGCCCTTTGGCCCACAATGCCCGTGCTGAACATGATACCAAGTTAAACTAATCTACCTGAACAACTCGTATCCCTCCATATCCACGTAAAAAGCTTCTTAAATGTCACTACTGGTGTCTGCTTCCACCACCACCTTTTAGCTTAATTTAGTTTATAGATACAGCGCAGAAACAGGCCCTTCTGCCCACCGAGTTCGCGCCGACCAGCGATCCCCACACACTAACACTATCATACACACGCTAGGGACACTTTTTACATTTACCAAGCAATTAACCTACAAACCTGTACGTCTTTGGAGTGTCGGAGTAAACCGGAGAGAACCTACACTGGTCACGGGGAGAACGTACAAACTCCGTACAGACAGCCCCCTTAGTTGTGATCGAAGCCGGGTCTCCGGCGCTGCATTCGCTGTAAGGCAGCGACTCTACCGCTGCGTCACCGTGCCCCCCTGACAGCACGTTCTGGACACCCACTCTCTGTGTGAAGAAAACTTTCCCTGTTCGTCTCCTTAAGTCAATGGAAGGGAGGTTGGTTGGAGAAAGTGAGGGAAGAGAGAGAGAGAGAGAGAGACAGAGAGAGAGAGAGAGGTCGTGTTTTTCTCTGCTCCGGCGACTGAGAAGTTTTGAAGCAACCTTTCAAGGTTCTTGTCGAAGGAGGAGGAACAGTTGCAGTGAGATTTCATAGTTCGACCGAACGTCGGACTGTGGAAACTTTCCTTTGTTTAAGGATTTCTCCATTTCGTGTGGAATTCCTGAGTTCCTCTGCACCGCGGTGGGAGCAGCCGTGGCTGGCGGATTGCCAAGAGTGCCTGGAGATCGTGGGTAGGAATGATTTCGGTGTCTTTGACATTTATAGCACCGACTCTCTGCCCCAATACCGTTTTGCACAGTGCTGTTGCCTGGGCTTAACGTGAAGAGGGTATCTTTTGCTTCTGTCAGGGCTTTGAAGAGCCTTCCAAAAGCTGCTCTGGACTGTGGAGGTGAGCTTGGGGACTTTCCTTTCTCTGGCTGGAGGAAACTGCTTCTGCTGCTCATTCAGACTGTGACTGTCTCTGAGGATCGCTTTTGAGCTGAGGTGCTGCTGTCCCTGGAGCTGAGGTGTGCCACTGTCATGAAGGCGGGGGCTCGGCCTAAGGTTCAGAGCTACGCAGTGGCGGCTTCGACGGCGGCCTCGAGGCCACTCGTGGATGAGCCTCATGTTGACTTGGACTGGGATATTTACGGGATCTCGGTTCAAACCGGGTTCACGTGGAGCAGGGCTGCAATTGCAAAGGGCTTGCATGATCTGTTCAAGAGGGATGTCATTGCCTCTTCCGAGAGTGCAGGAGGGAAGGTTCAGTTGATACTGAAGTCCCGGAAGGATGTGGCCCAAGTGTTGGAGAAGGGGCTCACGGTGGAGGGGGTCCATCTACAGGTGGAACCGTGGGTGTCCAATGTAAAATCGGTTCTCCTACGGAATTGTCCCACGTTTCTCCGGGATGCAAAAATCCTTCCACACTTGATGAAGATTGGGGAGGTGCGGTCTAAGCTTACTAGGCTCATGCACCCCGGGAATGACCCGTATGAGAAAGGGGTGCTGAGCTTCAAGAGGCGCGTGTTTATGAAGGTGGAAGTGGGGTTGGGTGCCGAGGGGAGTTTCGCTGTGGAGCATAAGGGTCTCTCCAATCGTGTGTATTGGAGCTGGGGAGAGGCACAGTGTCATGCGTGCAAGGAGTTTGGACATCTCCGTAGAGAGTGTCCCAGGAGCCGGGCCACTGCGAGAAATTCTAACGCAGGGGCCCAGGAATGCAGTGCTGGCCCATCCGGGGCGGCCCTCCAAGCCTCGGTGGCCCGGGGTGGAACTGCTGACTCGGCTGGGGCTGCTGGCTCCGTCTCGGTAACCCGGGACGGCACTGCCAACCCATCAGAGGCTGCAAGTACTACCTTGGTGACCCGGAGCAGTGAGGGCCCCCCCCCCCCCATGCCCTGAACCTGTGGAGGTGGTAGATGGCAAGGCGCAGGGGAAGGGTGAAGGGGGGGAGGGAGGTTGGGAGACGCAGAAGGGGAAGATTAAGAATAAGGATAAGAAGAAGAATAAGCCCCTCCAAGGGAATCAATCAACAGCAGATGGGCTCCTGCCCAGTGGGCCCAGTGAAGTCCAGGGTGCACCTGGTTTGGCTCAGCAAGGAGCTGAGGTGAACCGGAAGGGGGCAGGTGGGAGCAAACATGGGAGTAGAAAGGGGGCAGCGGGTGGTGCGGAGGCGGAGGACCCTTCCTCTATGGAGGTCACCGCACCTCCCATAGCCACCGGGACAAAAAGAAGGCTGTCGGAAAGCGAGGTAGAGCATGAGCGTGGGCCCAAATTAAGGGGGACGGATATTTCGAGACCTTCCACCCCTGTCGAGAGCGGTGACCACGGACTGGTGACTTGTGGGCCGGAGGATGAACCTCTGGTTCAGGGACCTTCTGCAGGTGTTACCAGATCAGTTACTGGGATCGCCTCCCCTGAAACCGTGTCCTCTGGGTTGGTGGCGGCCCCCTCGTCTCTGGGGCCTTCCGAGGAAGTCATCTCATCGGGTAGCGGGGTTGATGCCCCTGGGTGTGTGTCCGCTGGGTCGGAGGAGGTCCCCTCGTTTCAGAGGCCTTCTGAGGGTGATGGCACGCCGGTTGATGGGTTTGACTCCCCTGGAAATGTGCCCCCTGGGATGGGGGTTGAGCAGAGTCAGCCTGAGGGGGGAGGAGCGGGAGATCAAACGTTCCACTCTGAGCTCTGTATTAGAACCAGTGGAGGTGATGAGGAGTGTGATGCCTCACCGGTTGAGGTAGTAGGGGAGACTCCAAGAACACCTGGGACCCCGGGGGTGCCTGCTGTTTTTTCTTCCCCAGACCCAGATGTGGGGTGTGATGGGAGAGTGCAGGAGCCTAGCCTTTTACCGGACAGCTTGTTGCTGTCAGAGGCATCGGGACCCTCCCTCGGCATTGATCCTGGGGGTGGTGTCATGCCGGAGGAGGGGGAGAGCGATGGGCTCGGCCTGTGCAGTGGGGTGAGTGAGCTTTCAGCAAGCTGTAGTCCCACAGACTCTGACACTGGCCTTGAGCGATGTGCAGAGGAGGCTGCTGCTCCAGGTGTGAGTGGGTTGGCGGAGCGCCCAGACTTCAGGGCTGTGTTTAACGCAACCCTTATCCGTGAAATTCAGGACTTTCTCAAAACATCTAAAAGTCACAAGACTAAAGTTGAAGCAGCGCGGAGGCGGTGGGGAGAGCTGCCAGGATTTATTGAGGATCTTGAAAGCATCCTTGGCAGCAAGGATAGTGATATTTCTGCGTCTGTGAGGCATCAGCTTGGGGATTTCTCAAGGTTCCTCAAGGAGGATGGTTCTGTGACCAAGAGCAATGTGAGGAAATAATTCCAACGTGTTTGCAAATTCACAGTAGTTACATTAAATTTAAATGGCAGTAGAGCGAGCTTTCGCAGATTTCAGCATTTACAAGTCCTGAGAGAGGGGAAATACGCGGTGTGTTTTCTGCAAGAGACGCACACTGTTGTCGGTGACGAACCCACCTGGCGACTGGAGTGGGAAGGGGGGGTTTACATGAGCCACCTCAGCACAAACTCGAGCGGGGTGGCTTTTCTGTTGGCCCCGACTTTTCAGCCAGAGATCCTGAAGGTGCAGGAAGTGGTGCCAGGTCGTTTGCTCTATCTGACTGTGAGTCTGGATGGCATGCCGTTGCATTTTATTAACGTGTATGCCCCCAGCAGTGGCACGATGCAGGCCTGCCTACTTCAGGAGGTGACTGCTCTGTTGAGCACTATTGAAAGAGGAGAGTGTGTCTTTCTGGGGGGAGATTTCAACTGCACACTTGAGGTGCGAGATCGTTCTGGTACTCAGTGTGCCCCTGCTGTAGCAAAGAAACTGAGAGGCTTGCTTGATTCCTTTGAGCTCGTGGATGCATGGCGGAACCTCCACCCTGACTCAAACGCATTCTCGCGGAGGTCTGACGGGGGCGGTTCCCGCATTGATCGAATGTATATCTCCGGTGCGTTTGTCTCCCGTGTCTCAGCGGCCTCAATGCGGCTGGTGCCGTGCTCGGACCACTGTCTGGTGCGCGTGGACTTCAATCCGGGGCGCACGCGGGCTGGGTCTGCTTACTGGCATTTCAATAACAAGCTGCTGGAGGATCGGTGTTTCCGGGAGTCATTCAGACGGAGTTGGGTGAAGTGGAGAGAGAGGCAGGGGAGCTTTTCTTCACTTAGGCAGTGGTGGGATGTGGGGAAAGCTCACATCCGCCTCTTTTGTAAGGAATATACGTGGGGGTCGACCGGAAGGCGGGACTCAGCGGTTGAGAGGCTCGAGAGGGAGCTATCGGGGGCGGAGTCTCGCCTGGGTCGGATTGGTGAGGACTCCTGTGAATGGGGAGAGTTTCAGGGGAAGAAGGAAGCCTTGAGGAACCTGCAGCTTGAGCGGTCCCGAGGAGCTTACGTGAGGTCGCGGGTCCAAATGCTGCACGATTTGGACCGAGCGTCACCTTTCTTTTTCTCTCTGGAGAAGGGGCGGGGAGCCCGCAAACAGCTCGTAGAGCTGCTCGCGGATGATGGCTCCTCTGTCACAGATCCAGAGAGGATCAGTGCTTTAGTCCGGTCCTTTTATGGGACCCTGTTCTCCGCAGATGGTTGCAGCGGGGAGGCTCAGCGGGTCCTGTGGGAGGGTCTACCGACTGTAGATAGGGAAGTGTCCGATCTTCTGGATGACTCCTTATCACTGGAGGAGTTGACACGTGCCCTGCACCAGCTCAGGAGGGGCAAGTCCCCTGGGCTGGATGGGTTGACGGTAGAATTTGTTAGAGCCTTCTGGGATGTCCTGGGGGATGATTATATGAAGGTTCTGGGGGAGAGCCTGGCGACCGGGGAGATGCCCCTCTCGTGGCGCAGAGCAGTCGTTGTCCTGCTGCCCAAGAAGGGTGAACTCCGCCTGTTGAAGAACTGGCGCCCGGTCTCTCTCCTCTGTACAGAGTACAAAATCTTTGCACGGGCGATGGCAAATCGCCTAGGCTCTGTGCTGTCTCAACTGATTCACCCTGACCAGTCCTATACAGTCCCTGGTCGGTCCTTTCAGGATAACATCCACCTGGTTAGGGACCTGATTTATCTATCTCAGGGCACTGGTCAGTCAGTAGCCTTCCTGTCTCTTGATCAGGAGAAGGCTTTTGACAGGGTAGACCACGACTACCTACTCGGGACGCTGCAAGCGTTCGGATTTGGACCGCATTTTGTAGCCAGGGTCCGGCTCTTGTACGCTGCAGCGGAGTGTCTTGTGAAGGTTAATGGGGTGTTGTTGGCTCCCATTCATTTTGGGAGGGGGGTTCATCAGGGGTGCCCCATGTCCGGTCAGTTGTACTCGGTCTGTGTAGAGCCATTCCTGTGTCTTCTTCGGAGGAAGCTGACAGGCCTGGCTCTACCAGGTCCGGGGGTGGAAGTGGTTCTTTCAGCCTATGCCGATGATGTGCTCCTTACGTTCACTGACCCTGGTGACCTGCGGAGGATGCGTGACTGCCAGAGGACTTTCTCGGCTGCATCATCCGCCAGGATTAATTGGAGTAAATGCTCTGGACTATTAGTGGGTCAGTGGCAGGTAGACTCCCTGCCGGAGGAGAGGGCGATGTATGCGTGGAGCACCACGCACCTCCTCTATCTGGGGGTGTACCTGAGTCCCACTGAGGATGCCTGGTTGGCGAACTGGCAGGAGCTGGAGATGAAAATCGTCGCCCGGCTGGGACGCTGGTCAGGCCTGCTTGGAGTCCTTTCCTTTCAGGGGAGGGTGCTGGTCATAAACCAGCTGGTGGCCTCCATGTTGTGGTACCGGCTGGCTACTCTTGTCCCGCCCTCCATCTTTGCAACTACTTTACAGAAGAAGCTGGTGGACTTCTTCTGGGAAAATAGGAAGCATTGGGTTACCGCAGCAGTCCTGAGTCTCCCGTTGGAGGAGGGCGGCCAGTCCTTGGTATGCGTGCGTACCCAGGTGGCGGCTCTCCGTCTCAGGACTCTGCGGAGGTATATGTACACGGAGAACCCCCCCAGGTGGCACGCTCTGGCCACGTATTTTTTTCGTCGGGGTTGTTGCCTACGGAGGGTTTCGCGGCTGCCGGTGGCGGGCATCAGTCGACCCGCCTTACGGGGTCTGCCTAGTTTCTATCGGGACGTGCTTAGAGTGAGGAATTTGGTTGTTTTCAGCCGACGTGTTGCTCCACAAAGGGAGGGGGACGTCGTGGCTGCGGGAGCAGCTGGTCCTCACCCTGTCATGGCGGGTGTCGAGGAGAGGCGTGTGCCTAGAGTAGTTCTGACTGAGCTTACCCCCGCTCCGTCAGATTTGCTCATCGGGCCTAGGCTCCGGGATCTCTCCCGGGCGCCGGCTCCGCACAACTTGAGCCGCCTTTCCGAGATGCCCAGCGTGCTGTTTCGTGATGCGAAGAGACGCACACTGTACAGAATGCTCCTGCACATTCTACACCTCCTTGTTTTCGTACACCGCCCTGATACATCTTGGCGGTCTGTGTTACCACCTGAAGACGGGGACGGTCCTCAGTGGGGGGCTCTCTTTAAGGGAGTTGTTCCCCTTTACATCGGGGACCTGGGGTGGAGAGTGCTGCACAGAGCGGTGGTGTGTAATAAACTGTTGAGCCGGTTCACGGGCTCGCCGACCGCCTGTATTTTCTGCGGTGACGAAGAGACCGTGTTCCATGTCTATATGGAATGTGAGAGGTTACTGCCCCTGTACCAATATCTGAACGGGTTGTTCCTCAAGTTCTGGTTACACTTTAGTCCTACGATTCTAGTGTTTGGACACAAGGCAGGGGGTGGGGAGGGTCTTTCGGGGGGGTGGAACCTCCCTGTCGGTTTGCTCTTGGGCCTGGCCAAGTTGGCCATTCGCGGGTCCAGGCAGCGGGCGGTCGATGGTCTTGCCAGAGTCGGCTGCCTTCCCCTTTTCCGGGCCTACGTCCGTGACCCTAGAGAGGGAACACGCGGAGACCATGGTGACTATGGAGGCCTTCCGTGGGCGCTGGTCACCGCGGGGGGTTGAGAGCATTGTAAATAATGAAGGCAACATTTTATTAAAATGATTATTTGATGACTTGTAACCCCTGAATGTGGTTTTGATGTGATGTATCATGTGAATGTGCTGAATAAAGTCTTTGAAAATGAAAAAAAAAAAAAAAAAAAAAAAAGAGAGAGAGAGAGAGAGAGATGGGCAGAGAGAAACAACAGAAAAAGTGGGCGGAGGCAGGGTACACACTGAGAGGGGTTGAGCAGCGGCTCATTTGTGTCTGAGGTTGAGGTCGCTGTACAGATCCCGCTCGCCGAGACGCAGCTCCTGTGAGGAGAGAAACACCGGTTACAGGAACAGAATAAACAGCCCACGGTGTCGGGGACGGAGGGGAGGGGGTTACAGAGACAGGGAGGGGTGTAGGGGCCGGAGGGGAGGGGGTTACAGAGACAGGGAGGGGTGTAGGGGCCGGAGGGGAGGGGGTTACAGAGACAGGGAGGGGTGTAGGGGCCGGAGGGGAGGGGGTTACAGAGACAGGGAGGGGTGTAGGGGACAGAGTTGTTTACACAGTCTGGGGATGGAGGGACTTTCACTGAGCTAAGGGGGGGGGGGGGGGTTTACAGGGGAGTGAATGTTGGGGTGTGGAGGCACAGGATAAGGTTCTAGCCGCGGGGGAGTGGGGCAGGGACAGGGTTGGTGATGTTCAGTACGTGGAACGGGACGGAGCGGGGGAGTGGGGTACGAGGATGTTTCCACTAGTGGGGGAGTCTGGGACCAGAGGCCACAGCCTCATAATTAAAGGACGTTCCTTCAGGAACGAGATGAGAAGGAATTTCTTTTGTCAGAGGGTGGTGAATCTGTGGGAATAATTGCCTCAGACGGCTGTGGAGGCCAAGTCAGTGGACATATTAAATTATTTCTTGACTAGTGCAGCTGTCAGGGGTTACGGGGAGAAGGCAGGAGAATGGGGTTAGGAGTGAGACATAGATCAGCCATGACTGAACGGCAGAGTGGACTTGATGGGCCGAATGGACTAATTCTGCTCCCATCACTTATGAACACCGTGGGCCAGTCTCAGTGGGCAGAGTGGGATGTGACGTAAGGATTCAGTGTGGTGGTGGTGGGTGCGGGGGTCAGTATCCTGGGGCAGATGGTGACGGGGGGGTGGGGACGGTGATTTGGGAGGCGTGGGTTCGGTGGGCAGGAGTGGGGGAGGTGGTTGGTGCCCGACACTGGGAGGGGGGAGAGAATTTAGTTCAGTTTAGTTTATTGTCACGAGTACTGAGGTACGGTGAAAGGCTTTTGTTTCGTGCTAACCAGTCAGCGGAAAGACAATGCATGATGACAATCGAGCCATTTACTGTGTATAGACGCATGATAAGGGAATAACGTTTAGTGCAAGGTAAAGCCAGCAAGGATACTCCGAGGGTCACCAATGAGGTAGATAGTAGTTCAGGACTGCTCTCTGGTAGTGGTAGGATGGTTCAGTTGCCTGATAACAGCCGGGAAGAAACTGTCTCTGAATCAGGAGGAGTGCGTTTTCACACTTCTGTACCTCTTGCCTGATGGGAGAGGGGAGAAGAGGGAGTGGCCGGGGTGAGACTGGTCCTTGATTATGCTGCTGGCCTTGCCGAGGCAGCGTGAGGTGCAGATGGCCGCGGTCATGGAGTTAGTATCTGAGGGGCAGTGCTGGTGTGGAGGGACAACAAGGAGACAAACGCCGACCTGCCTCTTTGCCACAACAGTGCCAACCTGATAGGGCGACTCCACCGGCCCATCTTCAGCTTTCTGCTCCTTCGGCTGTGCCACGGAACTTTCTGGAAGACAAAATTTCATTCAGACCGCTCACTTTCCTCTTTGCCTGTCTCCGATCTCTCTTTCTTCTGGAATTCCTTCATTCATCCTTCTCTCTCCCTCTCACTCTTCCTCATTCTTTTCATCATTCTTTCCCCGTATCCATCTTCCTCATTCAACCTCTTTCACACCATCGCGCCTCAATCCCTCCCTCCCTCCCTCCCTCATCCCCTCCCTCCCTCCCACATTAATTCTCTGACACACACCTTCCATTTCCATATTTCTCCTCCTTTCCATGTCTCTTCCCATTGATCAGTGCGGGTGTCAGAGGTTACGGGGAGAAGGCAGGAAAATGGGGTTAGGAGGGATAGATCAGCCATGATTGAATGGCAGAGTAGACTTGATGGGCCAAATGGCCTATTTCTACTCCTATCACATGACCTTATTCACCTTTTCTCCCACTGTAATTATTCAGAGTGAGAAAATTCCTGATGAGTTTGGTTTGATGAGCAGTGGCTAGAGTTTGGGGAGGAGTTTGGGTTTAGTTTAGAGATACAGCGCAGAAACAGGCCCTTCGGCCCATCGGGTCCATTAACGACCAGCGATCCCCACACATTAACACTATCCTATACACACTAGTGACAAATTTTTACATTTACCAAACCAATTTACCTACAAACCTGCACGTCTTTGGAAACCGAAGATCACGGAGGGAACCCACGCAGGTCACGGGGAGAACGTACAAACTCCGCACAGAGAGTACCTACAGTTGGGATTGAACCCGGGTCTCCGGCGCTGCATTCGCTGTAAGGCAGCAACTCTACCGCTAAGCCACCGTGACCGCCGGTGCTTGGGGAGTGTGGGGGAGGGAATAGGGAAGGGTTCGGGTCTGTGGAGTGTGTGGGCAGAGGGAGAGAATGGGAAGTTGTGGGTGGTGGGAGGGAATGGGAAGGAGGTTGGGTCCATTGGGAGTGTGGGGAGCGGGAGAGAGTTTCAGTCCATGTGCAGTGTAGTGGGAGGGAATGGGGAGGAGATGGGTCCCTTGGGAGTGTGGATAGTGAGAGGGAATGGGGTGGCATTTTCAGTCCATGGGGAGTGGGGAGTGAATGGGGAGGGGTTTGTGTCCATGGGGAGTGTGGAGGGAGGGAATGGGGATGGGTTTGCGTTTGTGGGAAGTGTGGAGTGAATGGGGATGGGTTTGTTACCATGGGGAGTGTGGAGTGAATGGGGATGGGTTTGTTACCATGGGGAGTGTGGAGTGAATGGGGATGGGTTTGTTACCATGGGGAGTGTGGAGTGAATGGGGATGGGTTTGTTACCATGGGGAGTGTGGAGTGAATGGGGATGGGTTTGTTACCATGGGGAGTGTGGAGTGAATGGGGATGGGTTTGTGCCCATGGGGCTTGTGGACAATGAGAGTGAATGGGATTGTGGGCAGCACTGAGATTGTTCCCAGATGATGTTGTTTATGCTGATGTGGATGAGGTATAAATATCAGCTCCAGGATATTTGGGCAATCTGTGCTGCCCCTCTTCCAAACACAGTGGTAGCAATGGGGAGGGGGGTTATGTGTAGGGTTGCCAACTGTCCTGTATTAGCAGGGACATCCCGTATTTTGGGCAAAATTGGTTTGTCCCGTACGGGACCGCCCTTGTCCCGTGTTAGGACCGGGGGGCGCTGTAGGCCCGGAAACTGTAGGCCCGGACGCTGTAGGCCCGGATGCTGTAGGCCCGGACGCTGTAGGCCCGGACACTGTATGCCTGGACAGTGTAGGCCCGGACACTGTATGCCTGGACAGTGTAGGCCCGGACAGTGTAGGCGCCTGGGCCGCTATAGGTCTGGACAGTGTAGGTCCGGACAGTGTAGGCGCCTGGGCCGCTATAGGTCCGGACAGTGTAGGTCCGGACAGTGTAGGTCCGGAGGCCCAGGCGCCACCTAACGATGGTTCCATAGCAACCCGCCTTCCGTCACGGACGGCCGCTATTGATGGAGCGGGAGCACGTGGCCACTGGCTGGGTGAGGTCACGCGTGGCGCGGGGCGGTGACGTCACCTTGTCCCTTATTTGGGAGTGAGATAGTTGGCACCCCTAGTTGGAGAGGGCCCTGATTTCAGGCTGACGCAGTGGGTACCACCTCTCTCTCTCCCTCTCTCGCTCTCTCTCTCTCTCTCTCTCATGAGTAAATGCCAGTGAAGACATTCGGACATTTTCCAGATCGTCTCTGATCTCGTTTGCCGCGACATCGCGCTGCCCAGAAGATTGCGGCGGTGATGACGACGGCAAGAACAATCACGGCCACGACGTATTTCCCAGTCTTGTCACAGCCACATACTGAGGGGTGGAGAAAGGAGTCGGTGAAAGCCCAGCTCCGAGACACAGACACCACAACTTAACCCCAGACCAAGCAGCGAAAGAGATTCTCCAGCATGCAGCTCTCCATTGGATTACACTGGAATTACATAACAGGCCATTCGGCCCGTCTTGTCCTGCTGTCCCTACTTTCCTCATCTCTCAGAATGTCCCACCTCCCTCTAAATCTACTTCTACTGTGCCCTCAACCCGCACCGAGAGCAGTGAGTCCACCACTCACCTCTCCCTGAGCAAAGCCATGTCCCTCTGAGGTCCCAACGGCTGTTTACTGCTGATGGCCTCCAGTTCTGCTCTTCCTCACACTCTGCCCACATTCACTCCATCCTAACCCTTCATTGTTTCAGAGTCGTGCAGTGGCACAGCACGGAAACAGGCCCTTCGGCACATCTCATCTAAGCAAGTCCCATTTGGTCCATTTATCTCTGAACCTTTCCTATCCATGTACCTGTCCAAATGTTGTTATTGAACAACTTCAACTACATCCTCTGGCAGTTCGTTCCCAGATACCAACCACCCTTTCTGTTAAAAAGTTGCCCCTCAGGTTCCTATTAATTTATTCCCTTCTACCTTCTGGTTCTTGATCACCCTATCCTAATTCTCCTCTCTAAGATCACCCACCCCTCAGTCTCCTGTGCTCCAGAGAAAATCTTCTCTGCACTCTTTCCAGCTTAATGACGTCTTTCCTGTAGCAGGGTGACTACAACTGAACAGGCAAAATGCAAATTGGAGGAGCAGCATCTCATAATTTCACTTGGGCAGCGTACAGCCCAGTGGTATGAATATTGATTTCTCTCACCTCAGGTAGCCCCGGC
>NW_027603530.1:0-13440 GCF_053455715.1 Rhinoraja longicauda
TGATCGCGGGCTGGCGCCGCTAACGGCGTCCATTTTTTTGGTGCGAGTGAGGAGATGCCGCGCATGCGTGCTGAGCACAGAGTGAGGAGATTCCGCGCATGCGTACTGAGCACCGCCTCACCGCAGCGCCCCCTATAGAAACCTCAATAAGGGGGGGGGGGCAGCGCTTTAAAACCTCTGTAACTTACAAAGTATGCGACCGAATTAAATAAAAACATCATCTTCCAGCAGCGAACCGCGTGGTGATTAAGGCTGTGCAAAAATCGTGGCGCTACGGTTCACCGTTTTGCCGAAATCAGCCGGAATCAGTGACATATATATACATAAACACAAGATCTGAATTTTAGTAATAGATAGATAGATAGATAGATAGATAGATAGATAGATAGATAGATAGATAGATAGATAGATAGATAGATAGATAGATAGATAGATAGATAGATAGATAGATAGATAGATAGATAGATAGATAGATAGATAGATAGATAGATAGATAGATAGATAGATAGATAGATAGATAGATAGATAGATAGATAGATAGATAGATAGATAGATAGAGATAGATAGATAGATAGATAGATAGATAGATAGATAGATAGATAGATAGATAGATAGATAGATAGATAGATAGATAGATAGATAGATAGATAGATAGATAGATAGATAGATAGATAGATAGATAGATAGATAGATAGATAGATAGATAGATAGATAGATAGATAGATAGATAGATAGATAGATTAGATAGATAGATAGATAGATAGATAGATAGATAGATAGATAGATAGATAGATAGATAGATAGATAGATAGATAGATAGATAGATAGATAGATAGATAGATAGATAGATAGATAGATAGATAGATAGATAGATAGATAGATAGATAGATAGATAGATAGATAGATAGATAGATAGATAGATAGATAGATAGATAGATAGATAGATAGATAGATAGATAGATAGATATAGATAGATAGATAGATAGATAGATAGATAGATAGATAGATAGATAGATAGATAGATAGATAGATAGATAGATAGATAGATAGATAGATAGATAGATAGATAGATAGATAGATAGATAGATAGATAGATAGATAGATAGATAGATAGATAGATAGATAGATAGATAGATAGATAGATAGATAGATAGATAGATAGATAGATAGATAGATAGATAGATAGATAGATAGATAGATAGATAGATAGATAGATAGATAGATAGATAGATAGATAGATAGATAGATAGATAGATAGATAGATAGATAGATAGATAGATAGATAGATAGATAGATAGATAGATAGATAGATAGATAGATAGATAGATAGATAGATAGATAGATAGATAGATAGATAGATAGATAGATAGATAGATAGATAGATAGATAGATAGATAGATAGATAGATAGATAGATAGATAGATAGATAGATAGATAGATAGATAGATAGATAGATAGATAGATAGATAGATAGATAGATAGATAGATAGATAGATAGATAGATAGATAGATAGATAGATAGATAGATAGATAGATAGATAGATAGATAGATAGATAGATAGATAGATAGATAGATAGATAGATAGATAGATAGATAGATAGATAGATAGATAGATAGATAGATAGATAGATAGATAGATAGATAGATAGATAGATAGATAGATAGATAGATAGATAGATAGATAGATAGATAGATAGATAGATAGATAGATAGATAGATAGATAGATAGATAGATAGATAGATAGATAGATAGATAGATAGATAGATAGATAGATAGATAGATAGATAGATAGATAGATAGATAGATAGATAGATAGATAGATAGATAGATAGATAGATAGATAGATAGATAGATAGATAGATAGATAGATAGATAGATAGATAGATAGATAGATAGATAGATAGATAGATAGATAGATAGATAGATAGATAGATAGATAGATAGATAGATAGATAGATAGATAGATAGATAGATAGATAGATAGATAGATAGATAGATAGATAGATAGATAGATAGATAGATAGATAGATAGATAGATAGATAGATAGATAGATAGATAGATAGATAGATAGATAGATAGATAGATAGATAGATAGATAGATAGATAGATAGATAGATAGATAGATAGATAGATAGATAGATAGATAGATAGATAGATAGATAGATAGATAGATAGATAGATAGATAGATAGATAGATAGATAGATAGATAGATAGATAGATAGATAGATAGATAGATAGATAGATAGATAGATAGATAGATAGATAGATAGATAGATAGATAGATAGATAGATAGATAGATAGATAGATAGATAGATAGATAGATAGATAGATAGATAGATAGATAGATAGATAGATAGATAGATAGATAGATAGATAGATAGATAGATAGATAGATAGATAGATAGATAGATAGATAGATAGATAGATAGATAGATAGATAGATAGATAGATAGATAGATAGATAGATAGATAGATAGATAGATAGATAGATAGATAGATAGATAGATAGATAGATAGATAGATAGATAGATAGATAGATAGATAGATAGATAGATAGATAGATAGATAGATAGATAGATAGATAGATAGATAGATAGATAGATAGATAGATAGATAGATAGATAGATAGATAGATAGATAGATAGATAGATAGATAGATAGATAGATAGATAGATAGATAGATAGATAGATAGATAGATAGATAGATAGATAGATAGATAGATAGATAGATAGATAGATAGATAGATAGATAGATAGATAGATAGATAGATAGATAGATAGATAGATAGATAGATAGATAGATAGATAGATAGATAGATAGATAGATAGATAGATAGATAGATAGATAGATAGATAGATAGATAGATAGATAGATAGATAGATAGATAGATAGATAGATAGATAGATAGATAGATAGATAGATAGATAGATAGATAGATAGATAGATAGATAGATAGATAGATAGATAGATAGATAGATAGATAGATAGATAGATAGATAGATAGATAGATAGATAGATAGATAGATAGATAGATAGATAGATAGATAGATAGATAGATAGATAGATAGATAGATAGATAGATAGATAGATAGATAGATAGATAGATAGATAGATAGATAGATAGATAGATAGATAGATAGATAGATAGATAGATAGATAGATAGATAGATAGATAGATAGATAGATAGATAGATAGATAGATAGATAGATAGATAGATAGATAGATAGATAGATAGATAGATAGATAGATAGATAGATAGATAGATAGATAGATAGATAGATAGATAGATAGATAGATAAGATAGATAGATAGATAGATAGATAGATAGATAGATAGATAGATAGATAGATAGATAGATAGATAGATAGATAGATAGATAGATAGATAGATAGATAGATAGATAGATAGATAGATAGATAGATAGATAGATAGATAGATAGATAGATAGATAGATAGATAGATAGATAGATAGATAGATAGATAGATAGATAGATAGATAGATAGATAGATAGATAGATAGATAGATAGATAGATAGATAGATAGACAGACTAGCACAAGTGTGCGCGTTGGGCCCGTCCTCGTAGGGTTTCCATTGTAACCGGGAGGGGGAGTGGGGGGAGGGAAGGGGGAGGGAAGAGGGAGGTGTGCAGGGGAAGGGGGAGGGGAGGGGGGAAGGGAGGAGGGGAAGGGGGGACGGGGGAGGGGGAGGGAGAGGGGAGGGAGGGGGGGTAGGGGGAAGGGGGGGGAGGGGAGGGGGGACCTCCCCTTTTCCCAGTACCCCTCTTTCCCCGTTGGGCCCGTCCTCGTAGGGTTTCAATTGTAACCGGGAGGGGGGAGGGAGGGTGGAAGGAGGGGGAGGGGGAGAGGGATGGAAGGGTGGAGGGGAGGGGAGGGAATGGGGGGAGGGGAGGGATGGAGGGGAAGGAGGGAGGGGGGGAGTTAGGGGGGAGGGGTGAGGGAGGTGGGGGAGGGAGGGGGGGAGGGAGTTGGGGAGGGAGGGGAGGAGGGGGGAGGGAGTGGGGATGGAGATGGGGAGGGAGGGGGGATGAAGGGGGTTGAGGGGGGAAGGGGAACCTCCCCTTTTCCCAGTACCCCTCTTTCCCCGTTGGGCCCGTCCTCCTAGGGTTTCCATTGTAACCGGGAGGGGGGAGGGAGGGAGGAGGGAGGTGTGGAGGGGAGGTGTGGAGGGAGGAGGGGAGGGGGAGGGAGGGGGGAGAGGGAGGGGGGGAGGGGGGAAGGGGTGGGGGGGGAGGGGGGAGGGGGGGGAGGGGAGGGAGGGGGACCTCCCCTTTCCCCAGTACCCCTCTTTCCCCGTTGGGCCCCGTCCCCGTAGGGTTTCCATTGTAACCGGGAGGGAGGAGGGTGGAAGGAGGGGGGAGGGGGAGAGGGATGGAAGGGTGGAGGGAGGGGGGAAGGGAGTTGGGGAGGGTGGGGATGGAGGGAAGGAGGGAGGGGGGGAGTTAGGGGCTGAGTGGTGATGGAGGTTGGGATTGAGGGAGAGGGAGGGGGGGGAGGGAGTGGGGATGGAGGTGGGAAGGAGGGGGGGAGGAAGGGGTTGAGGGGGGAAGTGGGACCTCCCCTTTTCCCAGTACCCCTCTTTCCCCCACCACCAAGCCCCCTCCGCAACGACCCCTGTTGTCCCCCTCCCCAGTCCCCATTCTCAGACCCCCCCCATTCTCTTGGAATAAAAAAAAATACTTTAAAAAACAAAAAAAGTGCTTTTTAATTGCTTGTTTTGAAACATTCGCGGTTAAGTGCTTTTGTTTGAAACATTCGCGGTTAAATGCTTGTTTTGAAACATTCGCGGTTAAGTGCTTGTTTTGAAACATTCGCGGTTAAGTGCTTGTTTTGAAACATTCGCGGTCACTTAGTGCTTCTGTCAGTTGCTTTTCGAAACAATGTAGCAACCATCTCACACAAGCATTGTGACGTCACAAGCTGAAGACCTTGAAAAAAAAGGTCAGAAATAAAAAAAATGTAAATTTAAAACCTCTGTAAAGAGTAGACACCCAATAGCAGCTGCTTATCCATTGTGACGTCACAAGTTGAATACCGGCGGGGGAGCGCGAGCTGATCTCTCATTGGTGCACGGGTGCCATTGTGACGTCACACGCTGAAGCCCCTTCAAGAAAAGGGTTAGAAATGAAAAATTTTAAATTTAATATCTCTCTAGCTTTAAAAAGGTAGCTTCAATTTGAATGAAAGTAATTACAATAGTTGGCCAGGTTAATGGTGAATATGGTGGTACAAAAATCGTAGCGCTTTGGTGTACCGTTTTGGAGGAGTAGGCTTTGTAAGTTAAGCGTTAAGCACAGACACTTCGTACATACACGGAATCTTTCGTACATACACACGAACGTCAGAGTGGGGATGGAGGTGGGAAGGAGGGGGGGATGAAGGGGTTGAGGGGGGAAGGGGGGACCTCCCCTTTTCCCAGTACCCCCTCTTTCCCCGTTGGGCCCGTCCTCGTAGGGTTTCCATTGTAACCGGGAGGGGGGGAGGGAGGGAGGAGGGAGGTGTGGAGGGAGGTGTGGAGGGAGTAGGGGAGGGGGGAGGGAGGGTGGGAGGGTAGGGGGGAAGGGGGGAGGGCAGGGGGGGAGGGGGGAGGGGGAGGGGAGGGGGGATCTCCCCTTTTCCCAGTACCCCTCTTCCCCCCCCCCACCAAGCCCCTCCGCAACGACCCCTGTTGTCCCCCTCCCCAGTCCCCATTCTCAGACCCCCCCATTCTCTCTCTCCCCAGACACACTCTCAGTGCTTTTTTCGAAACACTTGCCCTGGTGGCCCACGAGCATAGGGGCCCAATGCTGATCTGTATATGTTAAGTGACTTGCAATTAAAAAAAATACTTTAAAAAAAGATAAGTGCTTTTTAAGTGCTTGTTTTGAAACATTCGCGGTCACATAGTGCTTCTCACTGCGATCTGTTAGTGGTGCTTTTCGAAACAATGTAGCACCCATCTCAAACAAGCATTGGGAGGATGGGAGGAAGGGAAGGGGAGGGAGGGGGGGTGTGGAGGGAGGAGGGGAGGGAGGGGGGGGAAGGGGGGATGGGGGGGGAAGGGGGGGATGGGGAGAGGGAGACGGGAGGAAGGGGGGGATGGGATGGGGGAAGGGGGGGAGGGAGGGGGGACCTCCCCTTTTCCCAGTACCCCTCTTTCCCCGTTGGGCCCGTCCCTCGTAGGGTTTCCATTGTAACCGGGGAGGAGGGAGGGAGGGAAGGGGGAGGGAGGAGGGAGGTGTGGAGGGAGGAGGGGAAGGGGAGGGAGGGGGAGGGGGGGAGGGAGAGGGGTAGGGGGGTAGGGGGAGGGGAGGGGGGAAGGGGAGGGAGGGGGGACCTCCCCCTTTTCCCAGTACCCCTCTTTCCCCGTTGGGCCCGTCCCCGTAGGGTTTCCATTGTAACCAGAAGGGGGGGAGGGAGGGTGGAAGGAGGGGGGGGAGGGGGGAGAGGGATGGAAGGGTGGAGGGAGGGGGGGGAGGGATGGAGGGAAGGAGGGAGGGGGGGGGAGTTAGGGGAGGAGGAGGGGTGAGGGAGGTGGGGGAGGGAGTTGGGGGAGGAGGGGGGGGAGGGAGTGGGGATGGAGGTGGGAAGGAGTGGGGAGGAGGGTGGAGGGGGGAAGGGGGGGAGGGAGGGAATAGGGGGCCCCATGCTGATCTGTGTATGTTAAGTGACTTGCACAACTTTAAAAAACTGGCAGTTGCTTTTCGCAACAATGTTGCAACCATCTCACACAAGCATTGTGACGTCACAAGCTGAAGACCTTGAAAAAAAAGTCAGAAAAAAAATTATGTAAATTTAAAACCTCTGTAAAGAGTAAACACCCAATAGCAGCTGCTTGTCCATCGCGAACTGATCTCTCATTGGTGCACGGGTGCCATTGTGACGTCACACGCTGAAGCCCCTTCAAGAAAAGGGTTAGAAATGAAAAATTTAAACTTTAATATCTCTCTAGCTTTAAAAAGGTAGCTTCAATTTGAATGAAAGTAATTACAATAGTTGGCCAGGTTAATGGTGAATATGGTGGTACAAAAATCGTAGCGCTTTGGTGTACCGTCTTGGAGGAGTAGGGTTTGTAAGTTATGGACAGAAACTTCGGAATCTTTCGTACATACGGAATCTTTCGTACATACACACGAACGTCAGAGTTTTAGTAGTATACTAGCACAAGTGTGCCCGTTGGGCCCGTCCTCGTAGGGTTTCCATTGTAACCGGGAGGGGAGTGGGGGGGAGGGAAGGGGGAGGGAGGAGGGAGGTGTTTAGGGGAGGGGGAGGGGGGAGGGGAGGGGGGGAAGGGAGGAGAGAAGGGGGGGAGGGAGAGGGGAGGGAGGGGGGTAGGGGGGGAGGGAGGGGGGGAGGGAGTGGGGATGGAGGTGGGAAGGAGGGGGGATGAAGGGGGTTGAGGGGGGGAAGGGGGACCTCCCCTTTTCCCAGTACCCCTCTTTCCCCGTTGGGCCCGTCCTCGTAGGGGTTTCCATTGTAACCGGGAGGGGGGAGGGAGGGAGGGAGGAGGGAGGTGTGGAGGGAGGTGTGGAGGGAGGTGTGGAGGGAGGAGGGGAGGGGGGAGGGAGGGGGGAAGGGGGAGGGGGGAAGGGGTAGGGGGGAGGGGAGGGGAGGGGGATCTCCCCCTTTTCCCAGTACCCCTCTTTCCCCGTTGGGCCCGTCCCCGTAGGGTTTCCATTGTAACCGGGAGGGGGGGAGGGAGGGGTGGAAGGAGGGGGGAGGGGGGAGAGGGATGGAAGGGTGGAGGGAGGGGGGAGGGATTACCGTTTTGCCGAAATCACTGATATATATAAACTAAAAACATGAAACATATATATAAATATAACACAAGATCTGAGTTTTAATAGTATACTAGCACAAGTCTGCCCGTTGTGCCCGTCCTCGTAGGGTTTCCATTGTAACCGGGAGGGGAGTGGGGGGAGGGAAGGGGGGAGGGAGGGGAGGAGGGGAGGGGGAGGGGAGGGATGAGGGGGAGGGGAGGGGGAAGGGGGGGAGGGGGGTGGGGGGAGGGTCTATTTTACTTTAAAATAAACAGCGTTCTTTGTTGAAAAGAAAATTAAACTTATCTATAGAGCAGCAGCTTATGTCTTTGTTATAAATGAAATTAAACTTATGTGAAATAAATGTTCTTTTGTTAAAAAAGAAAGTAAACTTATCTATGAAATCTCTGTCTTTTATCTTTTTTTTTTAAATAAAATTAAATGCAATGGAAATCTCGTACCGTTTAAAATAAATGTAATTTTTCTGTTGGAAATGATAAGAAACTTATCTATAAATATTCTTTCTGTATTTCGATTAAACTGCCCTCCTGAGCGATGCTGGAGCCTGTCCTCAAGCAGCAGCAGCAGCTTGTCGGTTACGGCAGTTGGTGTCAGTTCAAATCAACTGCTCCACCCACATCGAGTGTGAGGTTGGAGCCAATCACTGCACCCCACGTAGAGACCCAGCCAATCGGGTGCTAACAGGGATGGTGGAGCCAATCACTGTACCCCACGTAAAGACCCAACCAATCGGGCGCTAACAGGAAGGGTGAAACCCAATGAAAAAAAAAAGCTTTTTTACTTTAAAATAAACAGCGTTCTTTGTTGAATAGGAAATAAACTTATCTATAGAGCAGCAGCTTTTTTTAAATAAATACAATCAAACTTAATGAAAAATCACATTCCTCATTTTAAATAAATGTCTTTGTTATAAACGAAATCAAACAGCGGGAGAGGCGACGGCGACTACACCTCCCGGCGGTCAGCGCTGCGGGGACGGGAGGGGAGGGAGGGATGAGGGGAGGGAGGGGAGGGGAGGGAGGGATGAGGGGAGGGAGGGAGGGATGAGGGGAGGGAGGGAGGGATGAGAGGAGGAGAGGGGGGAGGAGAGTGGGGAGGGGGGAGGAGAGTGGGGAGGGAGGGGGGGAGAGTGGGGGAGGGAGGGAGGGGGGAGAGGAGAGGGGGGAGAGGAGAGGGGGGGAGAGGAGGGGGGGGAGGGAGGGAGGAGAGGAGGGGGGAGAGGAGGGGGGGAGGAGGGGGGAGAGGAGAGGGGGAGAGGAGAGGGGGAGAGGAGAGGGGGGGAGAGGAGGAGGGGGGAGAGGAGAGGAGAGGGGGAGAGGAAAGGGGGGAGGGGAGAGGGGGAGAGGAGAGGGGGAGAGGAGAGGGGAGAGGGGAGAGGGGAGGGGGAGAGAGGAGAGGGGAAGAGGAGAGGGGGAGAGGGGGAGAGGAGAGGGGGGAGAGGAGAAGGGGGGAGAGGAGAGGGGGGGAGAGGAGAGGGGGAGAGAGGAGAGGAGAGGGGGAGAGAGGAGAGGGGTCTATTTTACTTTAAAATAAACAGCATTCTTTGTTGAAAAAAAAATTAAACTTATCTATAGAGCAGCAGCTTATGTCTTTGTTATAGGAGAGGGGGGAGAGGAGAGGGGGAGAGGAGAGGGGGGGAGAGGAGAGGGGGAGAGGAGAGGGGGGGAGAGGAGAGAGGAGAGGGGAGAGGAGAGAGGAGAGGGGAGAGGAGAGGAGAGGAGAGGGGGGAGAGGAGAGGGGGGGAGAGGAGAGGGGGGAGAGGAGAGGGGAGAGGAGAGGGGGGGGAGAGGAGAGGGGGAGAGGAGAGGGGGGAGGGGAGAGGAGAGGGGGGAGAGGAGAGAGGAGAGGGGGAGAGGAGAGAGGAGAGAGGAGAGGAGAGGGGGGAGAGAGGAGAGGGGTCTATTTTACTTTAAAATAAACAGCATTCTTTGTTGAAAAAGAAATTAAACTTATCTATAGAGCAGCAGCTTATGTCTTTGTTATAAATGAAATTAAACTTTATGTGAAATAAATGTTCTTTTGTTAAAAAAGAAAGTAAACTTATCTATGAAATCTCTGTCTTTTATCTTTTTTTTTTAAATAAAATTAAATGCAATGGAAATCTCGCACCGTTTAAAATAAATGTAATTTTTCTGTTGGAAATGATAAGAAACTTATCTATAAATATTCTTTCTGTATTTGGATTAAACTGCCCTCCTGAGCGATGCTGGAGCCTGTCCTCAACCAGCAGCAGCACGGTGGACTGTCGGTTACGGCAGTTGGTGTCAGTTCAAATCATCTGCTCCACCCACATCGAGTGTGAGGTTGGAGCCAATCACTGCACCCCACGTAGAGACCCAGCCAATCGGGCGCTAACAGCGAGGGTGGAGCCAATCACTGCACCCCACGTAGAGACCCAGCCAATCGGGTGCTAACAGGGATGGTGGAGCCAATCAATGTACCCCCACGTAAAGACCCAACCAATCGGGCGCTAACAGGGAGGGTGAAACCCAATGAAAAAAACCGCGTTTTTACTTTAAAATAAACAGCGTTCTTTGTTGAAAAGGAAATAAACTTATCTATAGAGCAGCAGCTTTTTTTAAATAAATAAAATCAAACTTAATGAAAATCACATTCCTCATTTTAAATAAATGTCTTTGTTATAAATGAAATCAAACAGCGGGAGAGGCGACGGCGACTACACTTCCCGGCGGTCAGCGCTGCGGGGACGGAGAGGGAGGGAGGGATGAGGGAGGGAGGAGAGGAGAGTGGGGAGGGAGGGAGGGGGGAGAGGGGGAGGAGAGGGGGGAGGGAGGGTGTAAGGGAGGGGGGAAGGGGGGGGAAGGGGGGGGAAGGGAGGGGGGGGAAGGGAGGGGGGGAAGGGAGGGGGGGAAGGGAGGGGGAGGGGGGAGGGAAGGGGGAGGGAGGGGGGAGGGAGGGGGGAGGGAGGGGGGAGGGAGAGGAGAGGGGGGAGAGGAGAGGGGGGGAGAGGAGAGGGGGAGAGGAGAGGGGGGAGATGAGAGGGGGGAGATGAGATGGGGGAGAGAGGATGGGGAGGAGAGGAGGGAGGGGAGGAAGGGGTAGAGGTGGGGGGAAGGGGGGGAGGGGGGGAGGGTGGGAGGGGGAGGGGGAGGGGGGAGGGGGGTGGGAGGGAGGGGGGAAGGGGGGGAGGGGGAAGGGGGGAGGGAGGGGGACCTCCCCTTTTTCCAGTACCCCTCTTTCCCCGTTGGGCCCATCCTCGTAGGGTTTCCATTGTAACCGGGAGGAGGTGAGGGAGTGAAGGGGGAGGGAGGGAGGGGGGAAGGGGGAGGGGGAAGGGGGAGGGAGAGGGAGGAGGGGATAAGAGGGGAGGGGGGGAGGGAGGGGGGAGGGAGGGAGGGAGGGGAGGTGGAGGGAGGGGGGAGGTAAGGGGGGAGGGAGGGGGAGGGGAGGGGGGAAGGGGAGGGAGGGGGACCTCCCCTTTTCCCAGTACCCCTCTTTCCCCGTTGGGCCCGTCCTCGTAGGGTTTCCATTGTAACCGGGAGGAGGGGAAGGAGGGAAGTGGGAGGGAGGGAGGAGGGAGGTGTGGAGGGAGGAGGGGAGGGGGAGGGAGGAGGGGGAGGGGGGGAGGGGGGAAGGGGGGGGAGGGGGAGGGAGAGGGGAGGGAGGGTCGAGGGGGAGGGAGGGGAGGGAGTGGAGGGGGGAAGGGGGAGGGAGGGGGACCTCCCCTTTTCCCAGTACCCCTCTTTCCCCGTTTGGCCCGTACTCGTAGAGTTTCCATTGTAACCGGGAGGGGAGTGGGGGGGGGGGGGGAAGGGAGGAGGGAGGTGTGGAGGGGGGAGGGGAGGGGGAAGGGGGGGGAGGGGAGGGGAGGGGAGGGGGAAGAGGGGGGAGGGGGATGGAGAGGGGAGGGAGGGGGTACGGGTGGAGGGGGAGGGAGTGGGGAGGGGAGGGGGGAAGGGGGAAGGGAGGGGGACCTCCCCTTTTCCCAGTACCCCTCTTTCCCCGTTGGGCCCGTCCTCGTAGGGTTTCCATTGTAACCGGGAGGCGGGGAGGGAGGGGGAGGGAAGGGGGAGGGAAGGAGGAGGGAGGTGTGGAAGGAGGAGGGGAGGGGGAGTGGAAGGGGGGGAGGGGAGGCGGGAAGGGGGGAGGGAGGGGGGACCCTCCCCTTTTCCCAGTACCCCTCTTGCCCCGTTTGTCCCGTCCCCGTAGGGTTTCCATTGTAACCGGAATGGGGGGGAGGGCGGGTGGAAGGAGGGGGGAGGGGGAGAGGGATGGAAGGGTGGAGGGAGGGGGGGAGGGATGGAGGGAAGGAGGGAGGGAGGGAGTTAGGGGGGGATGGGTGAGGGAGGGAGGTGGGGAGGGAGGGGGGTGGGAGTTGGGGAGGAGGGGGGGGAGGGAGTGGGGATGGAGTTGGGAAGGAGGGGGAGGAAGGGGTTGAGGGGGGAAGGGGGGACCTCCCCTTTTCCCAGTACCCCTCGTTCCCCCACAACCAAGCCCCCTCCGCAACGACCCCTATTGTCCCCCACCCCAGTCCCCATTCTCAGACCCCCCATTCTCTCTCTCCCCCAGACACACTCTCAGTGCTTTTTTACTTAAAAAAAATGTAAATTTGAAACCTCTGTAATGAGGAGACACCCAATAGCAGCTGCTTGTCCATTGTTACGTCACACGCTGAATACCGCGGGGGGGGGGGGGAAGGGGGGGTCAGCTCGAGTTCATCTCACAGGGTCATTGTGACATCACAATGAAGATTAATCCGCACCGCAGCGCCCCCCTTCTGTCAAAACTTCGATAAATCAGGGGGGGGGGGCAGCGCTTTAAAACCTCTGTAACTTAAAAAATATACGAACAAATTAAATGAAAATATCGCGGCCGGTCAGCCGGGAGTTTGGTGATCAAGGCGGTGCAAAAACCGTGGCGCGACGGGTTACCGTTTTGCCGAAATCACTGATAACTGCTCAAACCCAACATACAAATATATTCATACATAAGAACTGAGTTTTAATAGTGTACTAGCACAAGTGTGCCCGTTGGGCCCGTCCACTTGGGTTTCCATTGTAACCGGGAGGGGAGTGGGGGGTAGGGAAGGGGGAGGGAGGGAGGAGGGGAGGGGGAGGGAGGGGGGAGGGGGAGGGGGGGAAGGGGAGGAGGGGTGAGGGGAGGGAGGGGGTAGGGGGAGGGGGAGGGAGAGGGTAGTGTGGGGGGTGGGGGGAGGGGGGAGGGAGGGGGAAGGAGGGGGAAGGGAGAGGGAGGGGGAAGGAGGGGGGAAGGGGGAGGGAGGGGGGACCTCCCCTTTTCCCAGTACCCCTCTTTCCCCGTTGGGCCCGTCCTCGTAGGGTTTCCATTGTAACCGGGAGGTGGGGAGGGAGAGGGGGGATGGAGGGAGGAGGGAGGTGTGGATGGAGGATGGGAGGGGGAGGGGAGGGGGGAGGGGAGGGGGGAAGGGGGGGAGGGGAGGGAGGAAGGGGGAGGGGGAAGGGGGGTGGAGGTGGAGGGAGGGGGAGTGAGGGGGAGGGGAGGGGGGGAAGGGAGGAGGGAGGGGGACCTCCCCTTTTCCCAGTACCCCTCTTTCCCCCACCACCAAGCCCTCTCCGCAACGACCCCTGTTGTCCCCCTCCCCAGTCCCCATTCTCAGACCCCCCCATTCTCTCTCTCCCACAGACACACTCTGTGCTTTTTTCGAAACACTTGCC
>NW_027603531.1:0-13423 GCF_053455715.1 Rhinoraja longicauda
GTGGGTGGGTCAGCGGGTCATGTGTGTGGAGGGCTGAGGTCAGGTCTGTTGTGGGCAATGGGTCATGTGTGTGTGGGACTGATGGGTGAGGTGTGTGGGGGGCTGGGTGTGAGGTGTGTGGGGGGGGGCTAAGCGGGTCAGGTGTGTGGGTGGCTGTGGATCGGTTGAGAGGGGTCTGGTGGTCATCTATGTGGGGGGGGGAAGAGGGGGTCAGGTGTGTGGGGGATGGGGTTCAGGTGTGTATGGGCTGGGTTCACGTGTGTGTTAGGGTCTGGGGTCAGGTGTATGGGGGGCTGTGGGTTAGGTGTGTGGGGGCTGGGGGCCAGGCATGCAGGGGGCTGGTGGTCAGGTGAGTGCGGGGTTGGGGTTCAGGTTTGTGGGGGTCTGGTTGTCCGTTGTGTGGGGGGCTGGGGTGAGGATGACAGGCGAGTGGGGGTCTGGTGTCAAGTTTGCGGGGGGACTGGGGTTCAGGTATCTGGGGGACTGGAGGTGAGGCGTGTGTGGAGGTTGGGGTCATGTGTGTGTGGGGGGCTGTCCTTTCAGGTGCGTGGGGGGCTGGGGGGCAGGTTTGTGGGGGGATGGTGTCAGGTGTGTGGGGGTCTGGGGATCAGGTGTGCGGGGCTGTGGGTCAGTGGGTCAGGTGTGTGAGGGGTGCGGGGGCCAAGTGTGTGACGAGGCTTTGGGTCAAATGTTGGGTGGGTCAGATGTGTTGGGCGGCTGGGTGTCAGGTTTGTGAGGGGCTGGGTGTCAGCTGTGTGAGGGGAGCTGGGGTTATGTGTGTGTGAGGCTGGTGGTCCGGTTTCTGGGGGGCTGGGGTTCAGGGGTGTGGGGGGCGGGCGCAGGGTTAGGTGTATGGGAGTCAGGGAGGCAGCTGTCTGCGGGGCTGGGGTGTAGGTCTGCTGGGGTCAGGGGGTCCTGTGTGTGGGCGCTCGGGTTCACGTGTGTGCTCTGCTGGAGTTCAGGCTTGTACGGGGCTGGGGTTCAGGTGTGTGGGGCGGCTGGGAGTCAGCTACGTGGCGGGGCTGAGGGGTTCATGTTTGTGGAGGGCTGGGGTCAGGTGTGTGGGGGGCGTGGGGGATCAGCCATGTGGGGGGGTTGCTGAGGGGGTCAGGTGTGTGTGGGGGGGTGGAGTACAGGTGTGTCGGAAGGGTGGTGATCAGGGGTGTGGGTGTGTCGGGGAGTCAGGTGTGTGGAAGGCTGAGGTCAGGTCTGTTGGAGGCGAGGGATCAGGTGTGTGGGGGGGGCTGGTTTCAGGTGTGTGAGGGGCGTGGGGGATCAGCCATGTGGGGGGGGTTGAGGGGGCAAGGAGTGTGGGGGGCTTGGATTGTGCTGTTTGGGGGGCTGAGCGGGTCAGGTGGGTGGGGGGCTGTGGGTCAGGTGTGTGGGGGGCTGGGGTTCAGGTGTGTGTGTGGCTTGAGTTCAGCTGTGTGTGGGCTGGGGTTCAGGTGTGTGGTGGGTCTGGGGAACAGGTGTCCGGGGAGCTGGGTGACAAGTTGGTCAGGTGTGTGGTGGCTGTGGCTCAGGTGTGTGGGGGGCTGTGGGCCAGGTGTGTTCGGGGCCTAGGGGTCAGGTGAGTGGGGGGGCTGTGATTCAGGTGTGTAGAGGGCTGGGTGTCACGTGTGTGGGGTCTGGGGTTCAAGTGTGTCGGAGTGGTGGGGGACAGGTGTGTTGGGGGCTGAGGGGGTCAGGTGTGTGGAGGGCTGACGTCACGTGTGTTGGAGCAGTGGTCATTTGTGTGGGGGGCTGAGGCGGTCAAGTGTGTGGGGGCTGGGGTTCAAGTGTGTGGGGGCTGGGGCGTCAGCTATATGGGGGGGCTGAGTGGTCAGGTATGTGGGAGGCTGGGGTTCAGGTGCGTGCTTTGCAGGATTTCATGTGTGTGGGGGGGATGAAGGAAAGGTGTCCGGGGGGCTGGGTGACAAGTTGTTCATGTGTGTGGGGAGAAGTGGGTGTCAGGTGGGGGGGCTGCTTATCAGGTGTGTGGGAGGGTCGTGGTTCAGGCGTGTGGGGGCGGCTGGGGGGCATGTGTGTGGGTGGCTGGGTATCATGTGTGTGTGGTTACTGGGGTACAGAAGTCAGTTGTGTGGGGACTGGGGTTCAGGTGTGTGGGGGCTGGAGTCACGTGTGTGTGGGGGCTGGGGTCAGGTGTGTGGGGGGTTGGGTGTCAGGCTTGAGTGGGGGGCTGGCGGTCAAGTGTGCAGGGGACTGGGGTTAGCTATGTGGGGGTCTGAGGGTGAGGTGTGTGTGGAGGTTGCGGTCAGGTGTGTGTGGGGTGGCTGGCTGTCAGGTGCTTGGGGGGCTGGGTGTAATGTTTGTGGGGGGATGGGTGTCTGGTGTGTGTGGGTTTGGCGATCAGGTGTATGCGGGGGCTGTGGGTCAGTGGGTCAGGTGTGAAGCGTGTGGGGGCCAGGTGTGTGATTGGGCTTTGGGTCAAATGTTGGGCGGGTCAGTGGGTCAGGTTTGTAAGGGGATGATGGTCATGTGTGTGGAAGTCTGGGGGTCAGATGTGTGGGGGAGATGGGGGTCGTGTTTGTGTGAGGCTGGTTGTCCGGTTTCTGGTGGGCTGGTGCTCAGGTGTGTGGGAGGGCTGAGGGCAAGTGTCAAGCGGTCAGCTGTGTGCAGGGCTGGGGTTCAGATGTGTGGTAGGGGTTGGGGTCAGAGGTGCGGGGGCTGAGGGGGTCAGGTTTGTGGAGGGCTGAGGTCAGGTGTGTTGGGGGCAGTGGGTCAGGTGTGTGGGGGGCTGGGGTTCAGGTGTGTGCATGGCTGGAGTTCAGGTGTTTGCGCGGGGCTGAGGCACAGGTGCCTGGGGGGCTGGGGGACGTTGTTCAGTGGTGTGGGGAGCAGTGGGTCAGGTGTGTGGGGGGTGTGGTTCAGGTGTGTGCGGTGCTGGAGTTCAGGTGTTTGCGGGGCTGGGGTTCAAGTGTGTGGGAGGCTGGGGATAAGGTGCGTGCGGGGCCGGGTTTCATGTGTGTGGGGAGGCTGAGGGACTGGTGTCCGGGGGGCAGGGTAACAGGTTTTTCAGATGTGTGGGGAGCAGTGGGTCAGGTGTGTGGGGGGATGAAGGGATCAGGTGTGTTGAGGGGTTGGTTGTCTGTGGGGCATGGTTCAAGCGTGTGGGGGGCGGCTGGGGTTCACGTATGTGGGGCGCTGGGTGTCATGAGTATGTGGCTACTGATGTTCAGAGGTCAGGTGTGTGGGGACTGGGGTTCAGGTGTGTGGGGGCTGGGGTCATGTGTGTGTGGGGTGGCTGGTGTCAGGTGTATAGGGGCTGGGTTTCAGGTGTGGGGGGTCTGTGGGTCAGAGGGTCAGATGTGTGGGGTTCAGGGCTCAGGTGAGTGGGGGCTGGGGGTCAGGTGTGTATGCGGGGGCAGTGGGTCAGTGGGGCAGATGCGTTGGGCGGCTGGAGGTCATGTTTTTGAGGGGCTGGGGGTCAGGTGTGGGGCTTTGGGTGTCAGGTGTGTGTGGGGAGCTAGTCGTCATGTGTGTGGGAGGCTGGGGGTCCGGTTTGTTGGGGGATGGGTTTCAGCTGTGTGGGGGGGGCTCAGGGTCATATGTGTGGGGTTGAGAGGTCAGGTGTGTGGGGTCTGGGGTTCATGTGTGTGGGGACTGGGGTCACGTACGTGTGGGGTCTGGGGTCAGGTGTATGGGGAGCTGGGTATCTGTTGTGTGGGGGCTGGGGACAGGTATGCGGGGGCTGGAGGTCAGGTGTGTGCGGGGCTGGGGTTCAGGTTTGTGGGGGGCTGGTTGTCAGTTGTGTGAGGGTCTGTGGGTCAGGTGTATGTGGGGAGATTAGGGCCATGTGTGTGGGAGGCTGGGGGTCCGGTTTCTAGGGGGCTGGGGTTCGAATGTGCGGGGGACGCAGGGTCAGGTGTATGGGGAGTCAGGGGGTCAGCTGTGTGCGGGGATTGCGTTCAGGTGTGTGGGAGGGGTGGGGGTCAGGTGTGTGGGGGGCTGAGGTCAGGTGTGTTGGGGCAGGGGTTCAGGTGTGTGGGGGCTGGGGGTCAGCTATGTGGGGGGTAGCTGAGGGGTACAGGTGTATGGGGCAGGAGTTCATGTGAGTCGGAGGGGTGCGGATCAGGGTTGTGGGGGGTCGGGGGGTCAGGTGAATGGAGGGGTGAGGTCAGGTCTTTTGTGGGCAAGGGGTCAGGTGTGTGGGGGGGCTGAGGGGGCAGGTGTGTGTGGGGGGGCTGGGAGTGAAGTGTGTGGTGGGGGGCTGAGGGTTTCAGGCGGTTGGGGGGCTGGGAGTGAGGTGTGTGTGGGGGGCTGAGGGGGTCAGGTGTGTGGGGGGCTGAGGTAGTCTGGTGTGTGTGGGGGGTGGGAGTGAGGTGTGTGTGGGGGCTGAGGGATCAGGTGTGCATCGGAGCTGGGATTACTTGTGTCTTTGCGGGGCTGGGGTAAGGTGTATTGGGGGCTGGGGGTCAGGTGTGTGGGCGCTGCGGGCCAGGTATGCTGGGTGCTGGAGGTCAGGTGTGTGCGGTGTTCGGGTTCAGGTTTGTGAGGGTCTGGTTGTCAGTTGTGTGGGGGGCTGGGGGTCAGGACGTCAGGTTAGTGGGGGGCTGGGTGTCAAGTGTGCGTGGGGACTGGGCGTCAGGTATGTGGGGGACTGGAAGTGAGGTGCATGTGGAGATTGGGGTCAGGTGTGTGTGGGGGATAGCTGTTAGGTGCGTGGGGGACTGGGGTTCAGGTTTGTGGGGGGATGGGGTCAGGTGTGTGGGGGTCTGGGGACCAGGTGTGTGCGGGGACTGTGGGTCAGAGGGTCAAGTGTGTGATGGGTTTGGGGCCAGGTGTTTGATGGGGATTTGGGTTAAATGTTGGGCGGGTCAGTGGGTCAGATGTGTTGGGCGGCTGGGTGTCAGGTTTGTGAGGGGCTGGGGGTCAGGTGTGTGGTGGTCTGGCGGTCAGGTGTGTGTGTGTGGGGAGTTGGGGCTCATGTGTGTGGTAGCTGGTGGTCCGGTTTCTGGGGTTCAATTGTGTGGGTGGGCTCATGGTTAGGTGTGTGGGGAGTCAGGGGGTCGGTTATGTGGTAGGGGTGGTGGTCAGAGGTGCGGGGGGCTGATGAGGTCAGGTTTTGGAGGGCTGTGGTTAGGTGTGGAGGGGTCGGGGGTTCAGGTGTGTGGAGGGCTGAGGTCAGGTCTGTTGTGGGCAAGGGATCAGGTGTGTTGGGGACTGACGGGGTCGGGTGTGTGGGGGTCTGGGGTCATGTGTGTGGGGGGCTGGGGTCAGGTGTATGGGGGGCTGGGTTTCAGGTGTGTGGGGCTGTGGGTCAGACGGTCAGATGTGTGGGGGTAAGGGCGCCAGGTGAGTGGGGGACTGGGGCTCAGGTATTTAGGGGACTGGGGGAGAGGTGTGTGTGTGTGTGTGTGTGTGTGTGTGTGTGTGTGTGTGTGTGTGTGTGTGTGTGTGTGTGTGTGTGTGTGTGTGTGTGTGTGTGTGTGTGTGTGTGTGTGTGTGTGTGTGTGTGTGTGTGTGTGTGTGTGTGTGTGTGTGTGTGTGTGTGTGTGTGTGTGTGTGTGTGTGTGTGTGTGTGTGTGTGTGTGTGTGTGTGTGTGTGTGTGTGTGTGTGTGTGTGTGTGTGTGTGTGTGTGTGTGTGTGTGTGTGTGTGTGTGTGTGTGTGTGTGTGTGTGTGTGTGTGTGTGTGTGTGTGTGTGTGTGTTGGGGTCAGGTGTGTGTGTGGGGGGGCTGGCTGTCAGGTGCGTGGGGGACTGGGAGTCAGGTTTGAGGGGGGATGGGGGTCAGATGTGTGCGCGGGGGCTGTGGGTCAGTGGGTCAGGTGCGTGGGGGGTGTGGTGTCAGCTATGTGGAGGGGCTGAGGGGGTCAGGTGTGTGGGGGTCTGGTGTTCAGGTGTTTACGGGGCTGGAGTTCAGGAGGTTCGGAGGGGTGGGGGTCAGGGGTGTGGGGGGCTGAGGGAGTCAGGTGTGAGGAGGGCTGAGGTCAGGTGTGTGCGGCGGTGGGAGTCAGGTGTGTGGAGGGCTGCGAATCAGGTGTGTGGGGTAGGGGATCTGGGGGTCAGGTGTGTGGGGGCTGGGGTTCAGGTGTGTGCGGGGCTGTGGTTCAGGTGTGTGTGGGGGGCTGTGTGACAGGTGTCCGGGGGGCTGGGTGACAAGTTGCTCAGGTGTATGGGGGGCTGTGGGTCAGGTGTGTGGGGGGCTGAGGGGTCAGGTGAGTGGGGGGCTGGGAATCAGGAGGAGGACTGGGGTCAGGGGTGTGGGGGTCTGGGTGTCAGGTGTGCGGGGGAGCTGAGTGTCAGATCTGTCGGAGGGGGGCTGGGTTTCAGGAGTGTGTGGTAGCTCGGGGGCTGGGTGTCATATTTGTGTGACTACATGGGATCAGGGGTCAGATGTGTGGGAACTGGGGTTGAGGTGTGTGGGGGCTGTGGGTCACATGTGTGCGTGGGGGCTTGGGTCAGGTTTATGGGGGGCTAGATGACAGCTGTGTGGGAGTCTGGATGTCAGGTATGTGCGGGGCTAGGGGCAGGCATGTGGGCCGGCTGGGGTTCAGGTGTGTGCGGGGTTGGGTTTCAAGTGTGTCGTAGTGGTGGGGGACAGTTGTGTGGGGGGGTGGTAAGGGGGTCAGGTGTGTGGAGGGCTGACGTCACGTTTGTTGGGGGCTGGGTGTCATGTGTGTGTGGCTACTGGGGATCAGAGGAAAGGTGTGTGGGGACTGGGGTTCAGGTGTGTGGGGGCTAGGTGTCACTTGCGTGTTGGGGGATGGGGTCAGGTGTGTGCGGGGCTGGGGTTGAGGTGTATGTTGGTGGCATGGGATCAGGTTTGTGGCGGGGGTGGGGGTCAGTGGGTCAGACATGTGGGGGTCAGGTGATTGATGAGCTGGGGATCAAGTGTATGGGGGACTGAGGGTCAGGTATTTGGGGACTGGAGGTGAGGTGTGTGTGGGGGTTGTGGTCAGGTGTGTGTGGGAGGTACTGGGGTTCAGTTGTGTGGGGGCTGGTGGTCATGTGTGTGCGGGGCTGGGGTTCAGGTGTGTGGGGAGCTGATGCGGTCCGGTGTGTGTACGTCTGTGGTCTGGTGTGTTGGTGGCAGAATGGTAGCTTTTTGGGGGCTGAGGGGGTCAGGTGTTTGGGGCTCTGGGAGACAGTTGTGTGCGGGGCTGGGGTTCAGGTGTGTGGGGGGGGCTGTGGTTCAGGAGTGTGGATGTAGCTCGAGGGCACGTGTGTGGGAGGCTGGGTGTCATGTATGTCTGGCTACATGGGACCAGGGGTCAGGGTGTGGGAACTGCGGTTCAGATGTGTGGGGGCTGTGGGTCACATGTGTGCGTGGGGGATGGTGTCAGGTGTATGGGGGCTAGGTGTCAGCTGTGTGGGGTCTGGATGTCAGGTATGGGCGGGGCTGGGGACAGACGTGTGGGACGGCTGGGTTCATGTGTGTGCGGGGCTGGGGTTCAAGTGTGTCGGAGTGCTGGGGGACAGGTGTGTGGGGGGCTGAGGGGGTCAGGTGTGTGGAGGGCTGACGTCACGTTTGTTGGCGCTGGGTGTCATGTGTGTGTGGCTACAGGGGACCAGAGGTCAGGTGTGTGGGGACTGGGGTTCAGGTGTGTGGGGGCTAGGTGTCACTTGTGTGTTGGGGATGGGGTCAGGTGTATGGAGGACTGGGGTCAGGTATGCAGGGGATGGAAATCAGGTGTGTGCGGGGCTGGGGTTGAGGTGTATGTTGGTGGCAGGGGATCAAGTTTGTGGCGGGGGTGGGGGTCAGGGGGTCAGACATGTGGGGGTCAGGGAGTCAGGTGATTGGGGGGCTGGGGATCAAGTGTGTGGGGTCTGAGGGTCAGGTATGTGGGGACTGGAGGTGAGGTGTGTGGGGGGGTTGTGGTCAGGTGTGTGTGGGGGTGGGGCTGACTGTCAGGTGATTGGGGGCCAGGAGTCATGTGTCTGGGGGTCTGGGGGTCAGGTGAGTTGGGGTCTGGCGTGTGGGGAGGCTGCGGGTCAGTTATGTGCGGGGGCTGTGGGTCAGTGAGTCAGCTGCGTGGGGGGTGTGGGGGCCAGGTGTGTGATGGGGCTTTGGGTCTAATTTTGGGGGTTCAGTGGGTCAGATTTGGGCTTCTTGGGTTCAGGTATGTTGGGGGCTGTAGGCTCAGGTGTGTGGTGGTCTGGGGGTCAGGTGTGTGGGGGGCTTGCGCCCACGTGTGTGGGGGTCTGGTGGTCAGGTGTGTGGGAGGGCTGGGGTTCAGGTGTGTGGGGGGCTGGTGGTCATGTGTGTGCGGGGCTGGGGTTCAGGTGTGTTGGGAGCTGAGGCGGTCAGGTGTTTGTAGGGCTGTGGTCTGGTGTGTTGGTGGCAGAGTGTTAGCTTTTTGGGGGCTAAGGGGGTCAGGTGTGTGGGGCTCTGGGAGACAGGTGTGTGCGGGGCTGGGGTTCAGGTGCGTGGGGGGGGCTGTGGTTCAGGAGTGTGGAGGTAGCTCGAGGGCACGTGTGTGGGAGGCTGGGTGTCATGTGTGTCTGGCTACATGGGATCAGGAGTCAGGAGTGTGGGGACTGCGGTTCAGATGTGTGGGGGCTGTGGGTCACATGTGTGCGCGGGGGGTGGGTTCAGGTGTATGGGGGCTAGGTGTCGGCTGTGTGGGGGGCTGGATTTCAGGTATGGGCGGGGCTGGGGGACAGGCGTTTGGGCCGGCTGGGTTCAGGTGTGTGCGGGGCTGGGGTTCAAGTGTGTCGGAGTGGTGGGGGACAGGTGTGTGGGGGGCTGAGGGGGTCAGGTGTGTGGAGGGCTGACGTCACGTGTGTTTGGGGCAGGTGTTCAGGTGTGTGTGGCTACTGGGGACCAGAGGTCAGGTGTGTGGGGACTGGGGTTCAGGTGTGTGGGGGCTAGGTGTCACTTGTGTGTTGGGGATGGGGTCAGGTGTATGGGGGACTGGGGTCAGGTATGCAGGGGATGGAAATCAGGTGAGTGCGGGGCTGGGGTTGAGGTGTATGTTGGTGGCAGGGGATCAAGTTTGTGGCGGGGGTGGGGGTCAGGGGGTCAGACATGTGGGGGTCAGGGAGTCAGGTGATTGGGGGGCTGGGGATCAAGTGTGTGGGGTCTGAGGGTCAGGTATGTGGGGACTGGAGGTGAGGTGTGTGTGGGGTTGTGGTCAGGTGTGTGTGGGGGTGGGGCTGACTGTCAGGTGCGTGGGGGCCAGGAGTCATGTGTCTGGGGGTCTGGGGGTCAGGTGAGTTGGGGTCTGGCGTGTGGGGAGGCTGCGGGTCAGTTATGTGCGGGGGCTGTGGGTCAGTGAGTCAGCTGCGTGGGGGGTGTAGGGGCCAGGTGTGTGATGGGGCTTTGGGTCTAATTTTGGTGGTTCAGTGGGTCAGATTTGGGCTGCTTGGGTTCAGGTATGTTGGGGGCTGTAGGGTCAGGTGTGTGGTGGTCTGGGGGTCAGGTGTGTGGGGGGCTTGCGCCCACGTGTGTGGGGGTCTGGTGGTCAGGTGTGTGGGAGGGCTGGGGTTCAGGTGTGTGGGGGGCTGGTGGTCATGTGTGTGCGGGGCTGGGGTTCAGGTGTGTTGGGAGCTGAGGCGGTCAGTTGTTTGTAGGGCTGTGGTCTGGTGTGTTGGTGGCAGAGTGTTAGCTTTTTGGGGGCTGAGGGGGTCAGGTGTGTGGGGCTCTGGGAGACAGGTGTGTGCGGGGCTGGGGTTCAGGTGCGTGGGGGGGGCTGTGGTTCAGGAGTGTGGAGGTAGCTCGAGGGCACGTGTGTGGGAGGCTGGGTGTCATGTGTGTCTGGCTACATGGGATCAGGAGTCAGGAGTGTGGGGACTGCGGTTCAGATGTGTGGGGGCTGTGGGTCACATGTGTGCGTGGGGGGTGGGTTCAGGTGTATGGGGGGCTAGGTGTCGGCTGTGTGGGGGGCTGGATGTCAGGTATGGGCGGGGCTGGGGGACAGGCGTTTGGGCCGGCTGGGTTCAGGTGTGTGCGGGGCTGGGGTTCAAGTGTGTCGGAGTGGTGGGGGACAGGTGTGTGGGGGGCTGAGGGGGTCAGGTGTGTGGAGGGCTGACGTCACGTGTGTTTGGGGCAGGTGTTCAGGTGTGTGTGGCTACTGGGGACCAGAGGTCAGGTGTGTGGGGACTGGGGTTCAGGTGTGTGGGGGCTAGGTGTCACTTGTGTGTTGGGGATGGGGTCAGGTGTATGGGGGACTGGGGTCAGGTATGCAGGGGATGGAAATCAGGTGTGTGCGGGGCTGGGGTTGAGGTGTATGTTGGTGGCAGGGGATCAAGTTTGTGGCGGGGGTGGGGGTCAGGGGGTCAGACATGTACGGGTCAGGGAGTCAGGTGATTGGGGGGCTGCGGATCAAGTGTGTGGGGGACTGAGGGTCAGGTATGTGGGGACTGGAAGTGAGGTGTGTGTGGGGGTTGTGGTCAGGTGTGTGTGGGGGTGTGGGGGCCAGGTGTGTGATGGGGCTTTGGGTCTAATTTTGGGGGTTCAGAGGGTCAGATTTGGGCTGCTTGGGTTCATGTATGTTGGGGGCTGTAGGGTCAGGTGTGTGGTGTTCTGGGGGTTAGGTGTGTGGGGGGCTTGCGCCCACGTGTGTGGGGGTCTGGTGGTCAGGTGTGTGGGAGGGCTGGGGTTCAGGTGTGTGGGGGGCTGGTGGTCATGTGTGTGCGGGGCTGGGGTTCAGGTGTGTTGGGAGCTGAGGCGGTCAGGTGTTTGTAGGGCTGTGGTCTGGTGTGTTGGTGGCAGAGTGTTAGCTTTTGGGGGGCTGAGGGGGTCAGGTGTGTGGGGCTCTGGGAGACAGGTGTGTGCGGGGCTGGGGTTCAGGTGCGTGGGGGGGGCTGTGGTTCAGGAGTGTGGAGGTAGCTCGAGGGCACGTGTGTGGGAGGCTGGGTGTCATGTGTGTATGGCTACATGGGATCAGGTGTCAGGAGTGTGGGGACTGCGGATCAGATGTGTGGGGGCTGTGGGTCACATGTGTGCGTGGGGGATGGGTTCAGGTGTATGGGGGGCTAGGTGTCAGCTGTGTGGGGGGCTGGATGTCAGGTATGGGCGGGGCTGGGGGACAGGCGTTTGGGCCGGCTGGGTTCAGGTGTTCAACAGCGTTGGAGTGGTGGGGGACAGGTGTGTGGGGGGCTGAGGGGGTCAGGTGTGTGGAGGGCTGACGTCACGTGTGTTTGGGGCAGGTGTTCATGTGTGTGGGGGGCTGAGGGGTTAAGGTGTGTGGGGCGCTGAGGGGGTCATGTGTGTGGGGGGATGTGGGTTCAGGTGTATGCGGGGCTGGAGATCAGGTGTGTCGGAGGGGTGGGGTTTAGGGGTGTAGGGGGCTGAGGCGGTCAGGTGTGTGGGGGGCTGTGGATCAGGTGTGTGGGGACTGCGGGCCGGATTTGCAGGGTGCTGGAGGTCAGGTGTGTTGAGGTTCAGGTTTGTGGGGGTCTGGTTGTCAGTTGTGTGGGGGGATGGGGGTCTGGAGGTCAGGTGTGTACGGGGCTGGGGGTCAAGTGTGCGTGGGGACTGGGGTCAGGTATGTGGGGGACTGGAGGTGAGGTATGTGTGGAGGTTGGGGTCTGGTGTGTGTGGGGGGGGGTGGCTGTCAGGTGCGGGGGTGTCTGGGGATCAGGTGTGCGCGGGGCTGTGGGTCAGTGGGTCAGGTGTGTGAGTGGTGTGGGTACCAGGTGTGTGATGGTGCTTTGGGTCAAATGTTGGGCGGGTCTGTGTGTCAGATGTGTTAGGGGGCTGGAGTCAGGTTTGTGAGGGTCTGGGGGTCAGGTAAGTGGGGGTCTGGGGGGTCAGGTATGTGTGGGGAGCTGGGGGTCATGTGTGTGGGAGGCTGGTTTTCCGGTTTCTGGGGGGCTGGGGTTCAGGTGTCTGGGGGGCTGGTGACAAGTTGTTCAGGTGTGTGGGGAGCAGTGGGTGGGGTGTGTGAGGGGTTGAGGGGGTCAGGTGTTTGACGGGGCTGGTACAGGCGTGTGGGGGGCGGCTGGGGGGGCACCCGTGTGGGGCACTGGGTGTCATGTGTGTGTGGCTACTGAGGTTCAGAGGTTAGGTGTGTGGGGCCTGGTGTTTAGGTGTGTGGGGGCTGGGTTCACGTGTGTGTGGGGGGATGTGGTCAGGTGTATGGGGGGCTGGGTTTCAGGTGTGGGGGCCTTTGGGTCAGCGGGTCAGATGGGTGAGGGTCATGGCGTCGGGTGAGTGGCCGGCTGGGGGTAGGTACGCAGGGGGCTGGGGGTGCGGTGTGTGTGGGGGTTGGGTCAGGTGTGTGTGTGGTGAGGGGGCTGGCTGTCAGGTGCGTTGGGGGGCTTGGGTCAGGTTTGTGGGGGGATGGGAGTCAGGTCTGTGTGCGGGGGCTGTGGGTCAGTGGGTCAGGTGTGTGAGGGGTGTGGGTACCAGGTGTGTGATGGGGCTTTGGGTCAAATGATAGGGGGTGGTCAGTGGGTCAGATGTGTTGGGCGGCTGTGGATCTGGGGGTCAGGTGTGTGGGGGTTTGGGGGTCAGGTGTGTGTGAGGAGCAAGGGGTCATGGGAGGATGGGGGTCCGGTTTGTGGGGGTCAGGTGTGCGGGGCTGGGGTTCAGGTGTGTGGGAGGGGTGTGGGGCAGGTGTGTGGGGGGCTGAGGACATGTGCGTTGGGGGCAGGGGGGCACGTGTGTGTGGGCTGGGGGTCAGCTATGTGGGGGGTGCCTGAGGGGGTCAGTTGTTTGCGGCGCTGGGGTTCAGGTGTGTCGGAGGGGTGGGGTCAGGAGTGTGAGGGGCTGAGGGTGTCAGGTGTGTGGAGGGCTGACGTCAGGTGTGTTGGGGGCAGAGGGTCAGGTGTGTGGGGCGGCTGGTTGTCAGGTGTGTGGGGGGCTTGGAGTCAGGTTTGTGGGGGATGGAGTTCAGCTAAGTTGGGGGGCTGTGGGGTTCAGGTGTAAGGGGGCGGGGGTTCATTTGTGTGCGGGTCTGGAGTTCAGGTATGTCAGAGGGATGGGTGTCATGGTGTGGGGGCCTGAGGCGGTCAGGTGTGTGGATGGCTGAGGTCGGGTGTTTGATTGGTTGGGCGTAAGTTGCTCCGGTGCGTGTGGGGGGCTGGTTGTCAGGTGTTTTGGGGGGGGCTGTAGTTCAGGAGTGTGGGGGAGGGGAGGTCAGGTGATTGGGGGCCGGGGTTCAAGTGTGTGGGGGGACTGGGTGTCAGCTATTTGGGGGTCTGGAGGCGAGGTGTGTGTGGGGTTTGGGGTCAGTTGTGTGTGGGGGCTGGCTGTCATGTGCGTGGGAGCCAGGAGTAAGGTTTGTGGGTGGCTGGGGGCCAGATGTGTGGAGGTCTGGGGGTCCAATGTGTGGGGGGGCTGGGAGTCAGGTGTGTCGAAAGGGTGAGGGTCATGTGTGCGGGGGGCTGTGGGGGTCAGGTGTGTGGAGGGCTGACATAAATTGTGTTGGAGTAAGGGGGTCAGGTGTGTGGGGGCTGGGGGTCAGGTGTGTGGGGGGCTGGGAGTCAGGTGTGTGCGGACTGAGGGGGTCAGGTGTGTGGGGGACTGGGGGTC
>NW_027603532.1:0-13419 GCF_053455715.1 Rhinoraja longicauda
AACCTCATGTCAGGAGATTCCTGCCCTCTAATACTTTCCTCACATAGACCACATGCTCAAGTCCATGATTTGACCCTTTTGCAGAGGTCTCATGAATAAATATCAGCCTGAAACCTGCAGATTGGAATTGCACTGTCAATTCAGTTGGTTTGTTCCTTGTACTCCTTCTCTTTGTATAATGGTAATTTATTTAGGCTATTCATAAGATCATAAGACATATGTCACTAAATTGACACCAAAGTGCATGGTATTGTAGATAGTGATGGTTGGCAAAAGTGCAGCAAGATCTTGATCAGTTAGGCTGAGGAATGGTTGATGGAATTTAATACAGAGACATGTGAGGTGTTGCATTTTGGGAAGACTAGCATGGGCAGGACCTGCACAGTGAATGGTAGGGCTCTGGGTATTGTTGTAGAGCAGAGGGATCTAGGGATGCAGGCACATAGTTCGTTGAAAGTAGCACCATAGGTGGTCAAATAGGATATTGGCACGAAGATTTGGCACATTGGCCTTCATCAGTCAGAGTATTATGTATAGAAGTTGGGAGGTCATGATGCAGTTATATAAGACGGAGTTGGTGAGGCCGCATTGGAGTATTATCTTCAGTTCTGGGCACCATGTTGTAGGAAGTTATTAGATGTTGTCAAGCTGGAAAGGGTGCAGAGAAGATTTACGAGGAGGTTGTCACGACTTGAGGGTCTGAGCTATAGGGAGAGGTTGAGTAGACTGGGACTCCTTGAAGTGCAGGAATATGAGGGGTGATCTTAAAGAAGTGTACAAAATCATGGGAGGAATAGATTGGGTAGGCGCACAGAATCTCTTGCCCAGAGTTGGGGAATCAAGAACCAGAGGACAGGTTTAAGGTGAGGGGGGAAGATTTAATAGGAACTTGAGGGGTAACTTTTTCACACAGAGGGTATATGGAATGAGCAGATGGAGCAGGTAGCCAAGGCAGGTAGTATAGCAATGTTAAAGAAACATGGGCCAAACGCAGGCAGGTGGGACTAGTGTAAATGGGACATATTGGTCAGTGTGGGCAAGTTGGGCTGAAGGGCCTGTTTCCACACTGTATGACTATGACTATGACTAGGAGCAGAATTAGGCCATTTGGCCCATCGTTTCTGCTCTGCCATTCGATCATCTGTTTATCCCACTCAATCCCATTCTCCTGCCTTCTCCCCACGACTTTTGATGCTCTTACTATTAAAAGGGCTTCAATCTATTCCCTCCAATCTGCTAATTTGCTATCATGTATTATATTCAATCTATTGAAACCTTTTTGAGATAAAGACAAATTTACTTTCTTTTGTATCTAAAGGACCAGACACGAGTAAAAAGGTGATTGAGAAACAGCCCACTGCCACCAATGGAAGACATGGAAAGGAAATGACGCTGGCACCACATCCTCCACGAATGGTAGTAACAAAACCACCGAACCCAAGGCAATCACCCCGCCAACCAGGGCAACAGAGATCTGGTGCACCTGGTCCACGTCCTCATGGACCTCGTCCTAGACAACCAAGACGTTGAGATGTGAGGGGAGATGTATCCATCCATCCAATGTACTGTGAGCTGTCAAGATGGGATTGTTGTCAAACGCATGCATTATTCTGGGCAATAACTACTTCTCCCAGCCTGAGCAAATTTGCCATTTTCTAAGAGAAATAAAAGTACTTGAACTGCAGTAGACTATGCTGGGTGGATATTTCCTTAACAATTGCGGATTCTTCTAAATTTATTTTATATTGTTGTATGTTATAGCTGTTCAGCTACTAGTTTTCAAGCAAGTTTAATATTAAAATAACAAGGTAGAAATTCAGCCTTTGTCACGTGCTAAACATTTGATTTGTGACTGTATTGCAAGTTTTGTTGCATTTCTTCAATAAATAGATGATGTTTAAATGTGCCCGTACTTTAAATCATCTCAATAGTTATTATGTGGCTGCTTTTGCTAATTATTTATTATGTAAGTGAAAAATAAAGTTAAAGAATTTTCATATAAAATTAAGGAACATTTAGAAAGAGCTGTTAAGGACTTGGGCTAATTTTATATTATTTCCAAGTGGATTTAATAGAAAGCTTAATCGAGCAGTTTTTTAAATGGTCTTTTATTATTTAAGAAAAGACCATTAGAGGTGACCTGATTGAAATATATATGATCAATCGGATCTGAAAAGGGAGAATGTGGGGTCGATCATTCCAACTGTGGCCGAATCGGGAAGCAAGGACCATTATTTAAAGATAGTCACTTTTTGTGACAGAGATGTGGCCAAATCTTTCTCATGAGTCAAGGGTCATGAGTCTTTGGAACTCTCCCACAAAGAATGATGTTGGAAGAGTGTTTGAACATTTTAAGGTAGAGATAGGTAGTTTACCACAGGACTGCAGGATTGTGGAGATGAGCATATAATCAGATCAGTCCTAATCATATTAAATGGCAGATCATGCTCGAGGGGCCGAGTGGCCTACTCCTTGTTTGCCTGTACCTCTGTGAGACGGGTGTAAACAGTTGTTTATCAATCAACTACTTATCTGCTTCCAACAAAACAATCCTCACTGGAAGTTTGGATCCAAATAGATATTGTTTGGTTTAATGCAAAATTTGTAGGAGTAAGTAAAATGTTAAATTATGACATCAGTGAAACATTTCATTTAAAACCTGCTGAGCACTGATTCTCCCACACTGTAGTAATAGATATAACTATGTTACTTTAGTGGAGGTAGTAAAGGTAAAATGTTCTATAGATTAATTGGGCCAACACAAATCAAGCACAAAATTGTTGTTACGGCTATATTTGACCATAACAGCCATTAAAAAAAATATAACAGAGAAAAAATGTATCCCAAACGATTTTAATGAAAATGCACATTCTAAGATAGTTTAATTCGTCTAGTATGTTTTTTTCAGGTTTATTATTATTGTCACGTGTACTGAGGTATGATGAAAAGCTTTTGTTTGCATTCTATCCAAACTGATCAGATAATACTAAATATCAGCAATCAAGTCAAACTCTGGTACAATGGGTGGAGCAAAGGGGAAGATGCAGAGTGCAGAATATTGTCCTCAGCATTGTAGTGCATCAGTTCCACAAAGTCCAATGTCTGCAATGAGGTCGAGGTGAATCAAACAGTATCCTGGCTTATGAAAGGACCATGCAGTAGCCTGAAAACAGAAGGGAAGAAGCTGCCCTTGAGTCTGGTGGTGAGCGCTTTCAAGCTTCTGAATCTTCTGCTAGACTGGAGCAAGGAGAAGACGGAATGACTGGGGTGGGACATCTTTGATTATGTTATGCTGTGTTCCTGCAGCAGCGTGGAGTGTTGATGGAGTCAATGGAGGGAAGTCTGGTCTGCTTGGTGGACTGGAGTACATCTACAATTCTCTGCAATTTCTTGTGGTCTTGGGCAGAGCTGATCCCATACCAAGCTATGATGCAACCCCTCAGTATGCTTTTTATGGTGCATCTGCAGAAGTTTGTATTTTAAACTGATAAATGTTGGGTGATGCTGTTTGGAGATTGTTCATTAGCTGGGGGTGTGCATCCCACCGACTAGGCTTCATGGGGCAGTCACCTCACTTCCCAGAATCCTATTGTGTAAGAGACCAGATGAGGCAATGCGGAGGATTCAGGGTTGCAGTTGGACTGTGGGTTGGGGAATCACAAACTACTGCTGGCTCCCTGTTTATTTTCCTCTCCTTTGTTCATTGCATCATTTCCAGTTACCGGGATCTGTGCTTGTTTTTACCCTTTTTTCTCTTTTAAAACAAAATCATGTTGTTCAAAAAAACAAATGATTCTGCAGAGGTTCTGTATTTCTTTTGCCACCATCTTAAAAAAATCAAGTGCCAATAATTGAGATTCTCTGTTCCAGAATTGTCTGTTTTAAAATCACCCATTTAGCTCATATTGGCACTTTCAAATATTTCTAGCAAAACTGCATCTGCCACATTTCTTTCCATTTCACCATTCAGTCCTCCTGGTGTCCATTTCAATCTTATTCAGAGGTCATTAGTGATAGGAGCAGAATTTGGCCATTCGCGCCATCAAATCTACTCTGCCATTCAAACATGGCTGATCTATCTCTCCCTCCGATTCCCATTTTCCTGCCTTCCCCCCATAACCTCTGACACCCGTACTAATCAAGAATCTATCTATCTCAGCCTTAAAAATATCCAGACACGTCCTCCACAGCATTCTCTGGCAAAGAATTCCACATATTCACCACCCTCTGACTAAAGAAATTTCCTCCTCATCTCCTTCCTAAAAGTGCGTCCTTTAATTCTGAGGCTATGAGCTCTAGTCCTAGACTCTCCCACTAGTGGAAACATCCTCTCCACATCCACTCTATCCAAGCGTTTCATTATTCTTTATGTTTCAAAGAGGACCCCCTTATTCTTCGAAACTCCAGCGAATACAGGCCCAGTGCCGACAAACGCTCATCATATGTTAACCTACTCATGCCTGGGATCATTCTTGTAACCTCCTCCGGACTTTCTCCAGAGCCAACACATCCTTCCTCAGATATGGTGCCCAAAATTGCTCACAATATTCCAAATGCGCCCTGACTAGCTCCTTATAGAGCCTCAGCATTACATCCCTGTTTTTGTATACAAGCCCACTTGAAATAAATGCGAGCATTGTGTTTGCTTTCTTTACTAGCAATTTGACTTGCTGATTAACATTTTAGGAATCCTGCACCAGCACTCCCAAGTCCCTTTGCACCTCCGATTTCTGGATTCTCACCCCATTTAGAAAATAGTCTACGCCTTTATTCTTACTACCAAATTGCATGACTCCACATTTTGCTACATTATATTCCATCTGCCACTTCCCTGTCCACTCTCCCAACCTGTCCAGGTCCTTCTGCAGAGTCTCTGCTTTCTCCACACTACCTGCCCCTCCACCTATTTTTGTATCATCTGCAAATTTGGCCACAAAGCCTTCATTCCCCTTGTCCAAATCATTAATACACAACCTGAAGAGTAGCGGCCCCAGCACTGACCCTTGCGGAACTCCACTAGTCACTGGCAACCAACCAGTTAAAGCCCCCTTTGTTGCCACTCTTTGTCTTCTGACATTCAGCCAACCTGCTATCCATGCTAGTATATCTGCCTTTGATACCGTGGGCATTCATCTTCCTCAGCAGCATCATGTGAGGTACCTCATCAAAGGCTTTCTGAAAATCTAGGTAAACAACATCTACTGACTCTCCTTTGTCTGTCCTGCTATTTGCTTATTTATTCACTGCTCACTTGCAAGTTTTGTGCCATCAGACTTTGAAATTATGTTCAGAATATCCAATCACATCAGTATCCACTGCCCTCTGCATGACAGACCCAATCTGTTTACAACATGGACCACAGTGAGTGATTTCTTTAATATACTGCCACCTGGGATGCAATGCTCCATGTGGGACATAGTGCAATTGTTTCAGAAAAAGCCCATCTATTCCCAATTTGAACTCCTTCAGATGAATGCATCTCTAAACTTTGAAGACCATCCTCCACTCGTGACCATCAGTTCCATTAGACGGTGGACTCTGAGACTTTGGACCGCACTCACCTACGTGTCCATCCCTTACCCATCCAGCTGAGCTCTCTGTGTCTCTGGGGTGATAACCTCTGGGGAAATACAGATATTCAATGCTCTGCAGCGACTCCACAACTCCAGAAACACGATCATATTGCTATTTTGGCAAATAATCTACACATTTTTACAATAAGCATAATGTAAATAATAGTTATTTCAAATATTTATACACTCCCCGACAGGCCGCTCCCTTTGAGCTGAAAAAACTCCAAGAGATTACCTTCCCAGCCAATCCCCGCACTCACTCCTTCACCTGCCGCCTCTTCTGCAGACCTTGAAGGTATGGAGGGAGATAGGGGGAGAGAGGGAGTGAGGGAGAGGGGGACAGGGGGAGAGAGCGAGAGGGAGAGAGCGTGTGTGACGGGACGCACCGGGGTGTACAGAGGAAGCCTCACTCATTCCTCTCCTCTCCTCTCCCCTCTCTCCTCTCCTCTCCCCTCTCTCCTCTCCTCTCTCCTCTGCTCCCATCTCCTCTCTTCCCTGCTCCCATCTCGTCTGCTCCCATCTCCTTTCCTCCCCTCTCTCTCACTCTCTCCCACAGTGCCAAAGCCACTTCCTACGTCCTGTATTTTGGCCGTTACCAGCAGAACGCATTTAACGGACATGAGGCTTCAGCAAGAGTTTTGTCCGTGATGAGACACGAGAGCTTTGTGGATGCAGAGCAAGGGTTCAAAATTGCTCTCCTGCGGTTGCAAAATCCAATGGCATTCACACACCTGCTTGCCCAGCTCTCAGTACCGGTTCAACTGTGGCCCTACATATTACGTGACTGGTTGGGGCAATGTCCGAGAGAGTGGTGAGGCAATAATCTTAAATCCTCTCCTCTCCTCTCCCCTTCCCTCCTGTTGGAGCCATTTTGTGTTTATTAGTTATTTTGCATATTATTATATTACTTTGTATCCTGCTGTATTATTTCCGGCCACCAGGGGTTTGTCCTGAGATGAATGTTGGCGTTTACGTATATGGACTGGGAGGTGCCATGGGCGAGGCCAGATTATGAGTATAACTTGCTCAGTGCTGACGGAATGCTTCAGTGTGACAACAGGAGCTGCTGACATAAGGTTTAGTAGCGATACGATGGAAGCCTGCTAAGATAATAAGGTATTAGCGAGTGTAACAGGATACAAAGGAGTATCGGTGAGAAACTAAGTTCTAACCATATAACCATATAACAACTACAGCACGGAAACAGGCCCGTTCGGCCCTACCAGTCCACGCCGACCACTCTCTCTGACCTAGTCTCATCTACCTGCTCTCAGACCATAACCCTCTAATCCCCTCTTATCCATATACCTATCCAATTTACTCTTAAATAATAAAATCGAGCCTGCCTCCACCACTTCCACTGGAAGCCCATTCCATACAGCCACCACCCTCTGAGTAAAGAAGTTACCCCTCATGTTACCCCTAAACTTTTGTCCCTCAATTCTGAAGCTATGTCCCCTTGTTGGAATCTTCCCCACTCTCAAAGGGAAAAGCCTACCCACGTCAACTCTGTCCGTCCCTCTTAAAATTTTAAAAACCTCTATCAAGTCCCCCCTCAACCTTCTACGCTCCAAAGAATAAAGACCCAACCTGTTCAACCTCTCTCTGTAGCTTAAGTGCTGAAACCCAGGCAACATTCTAGTAAATCTCCTCTGTACCCTCTCCATTTTGTCGACATCCTTCCTATAATTTGGCGACCAGAACTGCACACCATACTCCAGATCCGGCCTCACCAATGCCCTATACAATTTTAACATTACATCCCAACTTCTATATTCGATGCTCTGATTTATAAAGGCGAGCATACCAAATGCCTTCTTCACCACCCTATCCACATGAGATTCCACCTTCAGGGAACAATGCAGTTATTCCCAGATCCCTCTGTTCCACTGCATTCCTCAATTCCCTACCATTTACCCTGTACATCCTATTTTGATTTGTCCTACCAAAATGCAGCACCTCACACTTATCAGCATTAAACTCCATCTGCCATCTTTCAGCCCACCCTTCCAAAAGGCCCAAGTCTCTCTGTAGACTTTGAAACTCTACTTCATTATTAACTACACCACCTATCTTAGTATCATCTGCATATTTACTAATCCAATTTGCCACACCATCATCCAGATCATAAATGTAAATGACAAACAACAGTGGACCCAACACAGATCCTTGGGGTACTCCACTAGACACTGGCCTCCAACCTGACATACAATTGTCAACCATTACCCTCTGGTATCTCCCATTCAGCCATTGTTGAATCCATCTTGCAACCTCACTATTAATACCCAACGATTTAACCTTCTTAATCAACCTTCCATGTGGAACCTTGTCAAATGCCTTACTGAAGTCCATATAGACAACATCCACAGCCTTGCCCTTATCAATTTCCCTGGTAACCTCTTCAAAAAATTCAAGAAGATTAGTCAAACATGACCTTCCAGGCACAAATCCATGTTGACTGTTTCTAATCAGGCCTTGTTTATCCAAATAATTATATATATTGTCCCTAAGTAACTTTTCCATTAATTTTCCCACCACAGACGTCAAACTAACAGGTCTATAATTGCTAGGTTTACTTTTAGAACCTTTTTTAAACAAAGGCACAACATGCGCAATGCGCCAATCTTCCGGCACCATCCCCGTTTCTAATGACGTTTGAAATATTTCCGTCATAGCCCCTGCTATTTCTGCACTAACTTCCCTCAATGTCCTAGGGAATATTCTATCAGGACCTGGAGACTTATCCACTTTTATATTTTTCAAAAGTGTCCATACCTCCTCTTCTTTAATCCTCATAATTTCCATCACTACTCTACTTGTTTCGCTTACCTCACATAATTCAATATCCTTCTCCTCGGTGAATACCGAAGAAAAGAAATTGTTTAATATCTCCCCCATTTCTTCCGGCTCAGCACATAGCTGTCCACTCTGACTCTCTAATGGACCAATTTTATCCCTCGCTATCCTTTTGCTATTGACATATCTGTAGAACCCCTTGGGGTTTACTTTTACATTACTTGCCAAAGCAGCCTCATATCTTTTTTTCGCTTTTCTAATTTCCTTCTTAAGATTCCTTTTACATTCTTTATATTCCTCAAGAACCTCATTTACTCCCTGCCGCTTATATTTATTGTATATCTCCCTCTTTTTCCGAACCAAGTGTCCAATTTCCCTGGAAAACCACGGCTCTTTCAAATTATTATTCTTTCCTTTCCACCGAACAGGGACATAAAGACTCTGTACTCTCAAAATTTTACCTTTAAATATCCTCCATTTCTCTATTATATCCTTTTCATAAAACAAAAAGTTCCATTTCACTCCTTTTAAATCCTTTCTCATCTCCTCAAAATTAACCTTTCTCCAATCCAAAATCTCAACCCTTGGTCCAGATTTGACCTTCTCCATAATTATATTGAAACTAATGGCATTGTGATCACTAGACCCAAAGTGCTCCTCAACACATACCTCCGTCACCTGACCCGTCTCATTTCCCAACAGGAGGTCCAACACTGCCCCTTCTCTGGTAGGTACCCCTACGTATTGCTGCAAAAAACTATCCTGCACACATTTTACAAACTCCAAACCATCCAGTCCTTTAACAGAATGTGAATCCCAGTCTATATACGGAAAATTGAAATCACCCACAATCACTACTCTGTGCTTACTACTAATATCTGCTATCTCCTTACATATTTGCTCTTCCAATTCTCGTTCCCTATTTGGCGGTCTATAATACACCCCTATAAGTGTTGCTAAACCTTTCTCATTTCTGAGTTCCACCCAAACAGCCTCCCTAATCGAGCCTTACGACATAGAAACAAACAGGTTAGTGACAATATGTTTTTATTGCAACTTCAAATAAACGACTAACTAACTACAACATCGTGAAGATCTCTCTGTTGTTGTTATTTGAGTCAAGAACTCCTTCGTCAATCGGTAAGCTTTGGGGCTTTATAATGAAGCATAAAGCTGGCCACTACAAAGGGTAAAAACATCTTTGCCGGAGCGCATTGTAAGAAATTATCTTTGTGAGCGATAAGCTGTAAGTGCTCGCTCAGCCGGAGTGAATAGATCAAGAGCTATCCTCGGTGAGCGAAGATAAAGGTAACCTGTCTCTAAAGAGTCATTTAAAAGGAATTGGCTCTAGGAGTGGGGCTCAAGCTTGTGTAGCAACTGCAAGTAAGACAAAGGACTGCTTTATTGATCAGTGCGGGTGTCAGGGGAGAAGGCGGGAGAATGGGGTCGGGAAGGAGAGGTAGAATAGCTGTGATTGAACGGTGGAGTGCACTGGTTGGGCCTATAGGAGCCATTTTGTGTTTATTAGCATATTATTATATTATTTTGTATCCTGCTGTATTATTTTTGGACACCAGGGGGTTGTCATGAGATGAGTTCTAGGCTTACATATATGGATTGGGAGGAGTAAGATTATGAATATAATTCAGCCAGCACCTACGTAATGCGGCAGTTACGTTCGGTGCCTGCTAAGTTTTTAGCAAGTCAGTAACAGGATACAACCAAAGTAAACGATGGGAGATATACTAATTTGTTTTGTATTGTTACTTCAATAAACGACTAACTAAACTGCAACGTCGTGAAGATCTCTCAAGAAATATCGCTCCCCTCCTTCGTCAACGGTAAGCTTTGGGACTTTATTGGGAAGACTAAAGTTGCCGCTACAGGGCCGAATGGCCTAATTCTGTCGTCAGGAGGTGGGAGCTGGTGGGGATCAGGCCTGGTCCTTCAGCCAGCCTGCAGTGCGATCCCTGGCCTCTTCCCATGTGTAGGCCGGACGGTAGCCGAGGTGCCTCTCGGCCTTGTCAGTGCGTACGGTGAAGGGGGTGGAGGCTGCACCCAAGGTGAAGCGGTTGAGGATGGGATAGAAGGCGAAAAAGGGCCTCAGGAGGAAGGACAGGGCCTCCAGCAGAAGGGCTAGGAGGTAGACCAGGCCGAAGGGCAGCACGGGCCGCTTCAGGCCCACCACGTGGACGCCAGCCGGGCCCAACAGCTCCAGGTTCAAATCCAGGTGGCTCCTCTCCGGAGAGCTGTCGTAGCAGAAGTAGGCTTCACCGCCGACTAGGCCTGGGTCCCTCCGCAAGGCCCTGGAGGCCAGGAGATGCATCCAAGCCACGTTACCTAGGCCGGGGGCGGGGGGGGGGGGGGGGGGGAGGGGAGGGGAGGGAGGGGAGGGAGGGGAGGGAGGGGAGGGAGGGGAGGGAGGGGAGGGGAGGGAGGGAGCGAGGGAAGGAGGCCAGAGGGAAAACGGATAAATTGGTTCATCTAAAACTAAGTCTGAAATGAAGCCTAATAAGTTCATGCTCATAAGTGATAGGAGCAGAATTCGGTCCATCATGCCCTCTCTCCCCCCTCTTCCCCCCCCCTCTCTCTCTCTCCCCTCTCTCTCTCTCTCTCTCTCTCTCCCCCCTCTCTCTCTATCTCCCACTCACTCAGAAAGCAGAGAGGGAGGGAACTGGGGAGAAATGAAAGAGAAAGGGAGAGATGGAGATGGGGAGAGACAGATGTACAAAATTCCCCCCTCCTCTCCCCCCTCTCTCTCTACCCCCCTCTCTCTCCCCCCTCTCTCTCTACCCCCTCTCTCTCTACCCCCTCTCTCTTCCCCCATTCTCTCCATTCTCTCTCTCCCATCTCTCTCTCTCTCTCTCTCCCTCTCATAGAAACATAGAAACATAGAAAATAGGTGCAGGAGTAGGCCATTCGGCCCTTTGAGCCTGCACCGCCATTCAATATGATCATGGCTGATCATCCAGCTCAGTAGCCTGTACATGCCTTCTCTCCATACCCCCTGATCCCTTTAGCAAAAAGGGCCACATCTAACTCCCTCTTAAATATAGCCAATGAACTGGCCTCAACTACCTTCTGTGGCAGAGAATTCCACAGACTCACCACTCTCTGTGTGAAGAAATGTTTTCTCATCTCGGTCCTAAAAGACTTCCCCCTTATCCTTAAGCTGTGACCCCTGGTTCTGGACTCCCCCAACATCGGGAACAATCTTCCCGCATCTAGCCTCTCCAACCCCTTAAGAATTTTATGTTTCTATAAGATCCCCCCTCAGTCTTCTAAATTCCAGCGAGTACAAGCCCAGTCTATCCAGTCTTTCCTCATATGAAAGTCCCGCCATCCCAGGGATCAATCTGGTGAACCTTCTCTGTACTCCCTCTAAGGCAAGAACGTCTTTCCTCAGGTTAGGAGACCAAAACTGCACACAATACTCCAGGTGCGGTCTCACCAAGGCCCTGTACAACTGCAGCAGAACCTCCCTGCTCCTAAACTCAAATCCTCTTGCTATGAATGCCAACATACCATTCGCTTTCTTCACTGCCTGCTGCACCTGCATGCTTGCTTTCAATGACTGGTGCACCATGACACCCAGGTCACGTTGCATCTCCCCTTCTCCCAATCGGTCACCATTCAGGTAATACTCTGCTTTCCTGTTCTTGCCGCCAAAGTGGATAACCTCACATTTATCCACATTATATTGCATCTGCCATGCATTTGCCCACTCGCCTAATCTATCCAAGTCACTCTGCAGCCTCCTAGCATCCTCCTCGCAGCTAACACTGCCACCCAGCTTCGTGTCATCCGCAAACTTAGAGATGTTGCATTCAATTCCCTCGTCCAAATCATTAATATACACTGTAAATAACTGGGGTCCCAGCACTGAGCCTTGCGGTACCCCACTAGTCACTGCCTGTCATTCCGAAAAGGACCCGTTTATTCCTACTCTTTGCTTTCTGTCCGCCAACCAATTTTCTATCCACCTCAATACTGAACTCTCAATACCGTGTGCTTTAAGTTTGTACACCAATCTTCCATGTGGGACCTTGTCGAAGGCCTTCTGAAAGTCCAGATATAACACATCGACTGGTTCGCCCTTATCCACTCTACTAGTTACATCCTCGAAAAATTCTATAAGATTCGTCAGGCATGATTTGCCTTTCATAAATCCATGCTGACTTTGTCCGATGATTTCACCACTTTCCAAATGTGATGCAATCACATCTTTAATAACTGACTAGCATTTTCCCCACTACTGATGTGAGGCTAACTGGTCTATAATTCCCTGTTTTCTCTCTCCCTCCCTTTTTAAAAAGTGGGGTTACATTAGCTACCCTCCAGTCCTCAGGAACTACTCCAGAATCTAAAGATTCCCTCTCCCTCTCTCCCTCTCTCCCTCTCTCCCTCTCTCCCTCTCTTCCTCTCTTCACTCTCCCACTCTCTCTCCCCCCCATTACTTACCCACATATACGCGAGCTGTGTGAATTGAGGGGGGTCCCAATCGAAATATTCTCCCTCCGCACCGCCTCGCGAAGGATAACTGTCCCATCAAAACTGGGCAACACTCCCCGTAAATGCCCAGCGGACGGAGGGAGCAAGTGTTGAGGGAATGTCCAGACACAGTCTGCCCAGGAGAGAGAGAGAGAGAGAGAGAGAGAGAGGGGTGGGGAAAGAAATGGGAGGGGGAGAGAGAGGGGGGAGAGAGAGGAGGGAGAGAGAGAGAGAGAGAGGAGGGAGAGAGAGGAGGATAGAGGGGGAGAGAGAGGGGGAGAGAGAGGGGGGAGAGGGGGAGGAGTGACAGAGAGAGGAGAGAGGTGGGGAAAGAAGTGGGGGAGAGTGAGAGAGAGAGAGGAGAGAGAGGGGGGAAAGGGGGCAGAAAGAGGGGTTTTAGTTTTAGAATTTAGTTTAGAGACAGGCCCTTCGGCCCTCCGAGTCCGCGCCGACCAGCGATCCCTGCACACTAACACTATCCTACACACACTGGGGACAATTTACAATCTTTACCGAAACCAATTAACCTACAAACCCGCACATCTTTGGAGTGTGGGAG